>NC_135433.1:20599040-20679040 GCF_051991255.1 Vanacampus margaritifer
CTCGCCTGCCCGCTCATGCGCCAGCTTCACCTCTACCAGGTACTGTTTTCGTGCTAATTAACTCTTTATTATTACGTATTCTACTCTGTTGTGTTGACATTTTATTCTGCCCTCAGCGCCTAGTGCCGCAGGACGTTTCCTTCTCTTCTTTATTCCTCAAAGTCAACGTTGAGATGCTCATCTGGCTTGACAATCCCTCAGTGGATGTGGGCCCGCTAAAGACTCTACTCAAGTCTTTTATTGGCCAAAACTCTCACACACATCGGCATAACGATGGTGAGTGAGAGTTTTTTTCAGATGCTGAATGTTTTACATGAATGATTTTTTTTCCCCAAGTGAGTCACTGTTGGTGTAGTGGTACAATCATCTGACTTCACTGGTTTCAGTTATGGGCACCAGTTTAGAATTTTATCTGCTCGAAGTCACATAGGATAGGCTCCAGCTACTTCCTCAACAGTATCCTGCAGTGTTGATAATGGATGGGTGGGTATTAATTATTTATTTTTTGCTGCCTATTTCAGTACGCTCAGGCTTCCTCCACCTGGCTGAGGCACTGGTGTATCATAGCGACACCGAGGTGCCACTGAGAGCCATCATAGCCATGCTGAAGGCCGGAGAGAGATGTAATGCAGAGGCGGAGCTTATTGGAAAAGGTTGTAATGATAGTTTGTCAATAGTGATCCTCTTTTATTTTGTGCTACTACTGAACATTTTTGTTGTATTTGTCTATTTTCAGTTTTACAAGGTCTGATGGAGGCCAAGTCTCCATACTTGGAAGAGCTGTTGTCTCTGTTGATGACCGTTAGCACCCAGAATGGGACAGCTGGCCCCGTTGCCATGGTTATTTCTTTGCTACTGCAGGAAAGTGAGGAGCGGGTGGTGAAGAAAGAACCGGACGCTAACACAAAGTGAGCGCCGCAATTCAGGACAACACGGGTAGTCGATGGGGACTAAGTAACCAAATACCAATACCAGTACTCTGAGACAACTATTGAGTACTCACTGACTCTAAGACCAATGCCACTAGTACTTTTGATACATGATATATTTACTACTTGGTTATTTAATTTCACAATTCACGGGTGGGCTGGCACTCAAGAGACCAATTTATATGTATACAAGTAATTGAAAAGTAAGAATTAAATTTTGTGTTTCCCTTTTGATTCTGTTAATATTGTGGTGGATTGATATTTTGTTGGAGGCCACACCAACTTTAATGTATCGGTCTCTTTTGCATGTAGCTCTGAGGTGACAAAGTCCGGTCTGAGCTCGGGTCTTCTGGTGGATTGGTTAGAGTATCTGGACCCCGAGGTCACATCCGTATGTCCTGACCTTCAGCAGAAACTTTTGTTTGCCCTCAACAAGGTGAGAGCCTTACCTTTTGCGCATCCCACCACAGGGGTTATATTCCCTGATGCATCTTCCTGTGTCTCAGGCGCGAGGCACTCCGGCCTATAGACCTTACCTTCTGGCCCTGCTCACGCATCAATCCAACTGGTCCATGCTGCTGCAGTGTATCAACGCTCTGCTCAGCAAGCGAAAAGAATACAAGTACAGTACAAGTAGTAACATGACATAATGTTCAGTGTATGTTGTATGTTGAACATACTGTGAAATGCATTTCAGACTGGACCCAACGTCAGCTCTGGATTTCTTGTGGGCGTGCAGCCACATCCCACGCATCTGGCAAGGACGCGACCAGAAGATCGCTCAAGTCTGTTCTAAAATCAGAGGAATCCACTTGCCACCTCTGGAAAAAAAAAACATCTGACGTTTTCTTTTCTTGATGTCTGTGCAGAAGAAAACAGAAAAGTTTGTATTGCGGCTGAGTTCCAAGGAGCTCATCAGCATGGTAGATCTGATTCTGGCCGAGTTGGAGCTCAACTGTCGCAGCGAAAATAGTGCAGAGGAGGAGGAGGCATCCTGCTCTCTGATCCAGGCCCGGCTGCCGCTGCTCCACTCCTACTGCAACTGCCACCTGGACAACATTAAAAAGGTGTCCGAATACCTCATCAGCTGCACCAAGAAGTGGGAGGACAGGTTGGTATCATCTGGTATACATTAAATCGTCGCATCTTTTAAATGAAAACCTTTGGGTGAATTGATTCCCTTGTAAATGTAAATTATTTTGTAAAAATGAATTTTAAAAATAATATGGGTGTAAGCCAAGTTACAGTTTGTGGGACAAGATCATTTATTTCAGTATTTCATTTTTTTTTTTTTCATGATTTTGGCGATTATACTGTACCTTACAGCAAATAACCCCCCACATCCCCACCCCCCAAAATCCTTCATCTCAAGGAATTAGAAACCGTCAACATGATTTTTAATGTAAAAAATGACTGTCATTTCAGGACTACAAAGTGCACCTGACTTAAAACTGCAACAGCTAAATTAAGCCCTAAAAAAAAAAACACCAGTACATATATTGGCCACTTTATAAAATGAGGTATTTGCAAAGAAAGGCATCACACAGATGGATTTTAAAAAGTGATTTCCTTAAACACCGGTAAATGTTTTTTTAAACTTTTTTTAAACTACTTGTAGCTTGTTTTTAGCAAATTTGTTACTTTAATAAAAGTGTTAAAACAATCAACAACTATTGTGCTAAATAGACAAATTAACTCCATCTTGATTAATAACGTTATGATCTCCGCATGACACATGGCTGTAAAATGGCTTTTTTGATTAATTTAGGGGAGCATGTGAAAGGCAGATTGGAATCAATCCTGTTACATGTAAACAGCATTTTTATTCCATTCCATCCGACCGATGCTAGTGATAATATTTATTTAATTTTTATTAAACTACTGAAATAAATGAACTTTTCTGAGATGCACCTGTATTTATTTTCATGGTGGTGATGGCATAAGATTGTGCTCTTGTTTTACAGAGCGCTTTCAAATAGTTTGCCCCCCAAATTCACAATAAATTAAGCAAATGGTTGAAAGCAGCAGCCAATGTCATTGAAAACTGATAATACAGATCTTGCATTGAATTTTATTGGATGTCTATTGTTGTTCTCCCCAATTAGTCCAGCCAGTGAGTATGTTTTTTATTATCTTGCTGCTGATTAACTTGGGCCAAATTGTGCCCGATGTTCCTTCCCCGTTGCCAATGAACTGAACTTTGCAGCCTCTCCTCTGTCAAGCCGCAATGCTGCGGACCAGGAAAAACCCTGATAATTAGGTCTATTGGTGTGAAATTAAAACCGGCAGAAGTCGTCGGCACGGTGATCTCTTTAAAAGCTCAGTGCTGTTATAATGAAGCCGAGAGGATTAAGGCTCAAGCGCTCAACTCGCCTGTGTTGTGAGCCGCTGTCAGAGATCAGGGTGCAACTCTTTGTGGAACCCAACCCTCCTTTTCACAAATGTGTCTTCTACTTATTAAAAGCACTTTAATGAGGAAACTTTGGCCAAGGTCAAATAAAATTAGCTGGCGAATTACAGTATTTTTCCTTAAGTGCAGCTGAGATGTCGCTGGTGAAAACAGTAAGATAAACATGCAGACTCTCTCTCTCTCTCTCTCTCTCTCTCTCTCTCTCTCTCTTACACACACACACACACAAAACACTCGGCCTTGTTTTGAGTGTATGTTATATTAGATAAGCTGCTGTTGATTCCAATTACACACCACCAAACAAGCGCTTCTTTGCTGGCGCTCAAGGTCGCTCTGGCTGCAATAAACTGTCTCGTTAGCGGAGTTGAGCTCTCGCCCTGTGAGCAGCTGGCCTTAAGAGGATTTCCATGAAACTGCAGCAGACATGAAGGCAAACATTGTTGTTGCTTTTCATGCACTCACTTTGTGTTAATGCGTACCAATTGTTGTCACTTGTCGATTGACACAAAAACGGAACGTGCCGTGTGATCAGTAAAGCTAGAAAAGTTTACAACATTAATACCAATATTCAACCCATCTCTTTTTGAAGGATTAAAGTGGGTGGTCATTTTTCATGTGGGTAACAGTTGATTTTTTCGCCTCAGTGCCATGAGTAAGCGTTGCCAGAACTTGCTACTGCAGATCTACCTCCACTTCCCCGAGGTCATCCAGCACGTCGCCTTGCCCGAGGGCACGCTCAGCAGTGGAGGGACAGCAGACGGCAGCAGCTGTAAGGTGAAGTGGCTTCATTAACAGGCCTATTTTGGGATTATGGAAAAGGTTAATAAGAGAAAATGGGGCTGGTCATGATTCCTTAATATGTCTATATAGATAGTAAATATATAGTCACTACTTAACATATTTTCATCTATTGTGGGGACTGCTACTGTGTATGTACAAATGACTCATATCTGTTATGAATCTGTTTACATGAGTCAGACACAAGCTCCAATAGTGATGGAAAATAAATGATACATAAATATGAAATATTCCAAAATTGGCCTAAGCTGATTCCTTCCCCCATTGATTTAAATGAGGGTAACCTCCACATTACTCGACTGGCATATTACAATATCTGGCTTTAGTATAATGTATATATTATATCTTTTTCTATTATATTTGTTATTTTTACTATTGTTCTTATTGATATTTTTGATTAATTTGTTCGCATTTTATTGTCTGGGATTTATGTTCTACTTGGTCTCTCAAAGCACTTTGTAAACATATTTTTAAAGGTGCTATATGAATAAAATTTATTATTTTTATTATTATTTAATGGTGGACATACCTCTAATGTAGCATGTTTTCATCGGGTGTATGTATACCTGACGTGTGTTTAAAGTGGAAGTCAACGTTAAACATTTCTGACAATATTAACTTATATGTGACCTCACTAGTCCAAACACGACTTTCTAATTAATATTACTATTGTGGAATACGAGTTATGCAGCAAAATCCAGCTGTTTTTATCCATTTCATAGAGCGGCAATTTTGCCACTTGCTGTCGACTGAAGATGACATCATAGTGTCAGGGCTCAGGCAACGACCAATCACAGCTCACCTGTTTTCTGAAGCTGAGCTGTGTTTGGTTGTTACCTGAGACCTGAGCAACTGTGATGTCATTTTCACTCAACAGCAAGTGGCAAAATGGCCGCCTTCTGATAACTGCTGCATTTTCCTGCTTAACTCATATTCCACTTACCCAATAGTAACCAAAATACAGTATTTAGACTAGTAGGGCTGCATAGAACATATTGTCAAGATTTTTTTTTAGGGGCTTCTCTTTTAAGCAAATGAATAACAAAATAATGATTGCATCATTTTGTAAGCTTGACATGCTGGTCCACCGTTTGGTTACGCTGCTTGCCGATGTGGCGGAATCCAAATCTGCTGAGGGACGCGTTTCTGACGCCAACCTCGCTTGTCGCAAACTGGCCGTGTCACATCCTGTCCTCTTGCTCAGGTAAGAAACCCCACCAACTTTCATCACTTGTTTAGTTTATATGATGTACATTGACAATTATTCTTTCTTCCCATCCAGGCACCTGCCCATGATCGCAGGCCTACTTCACGGCCGCATTCACCTCAACTTTCGCGAATTCCGGCAGCAGAATCACATGATGTTCTTCAGCAACGTACTGGCTATCCTGGAACTCCTGCAGCCACTCGTGTTCCACGTTAACCACCAGAGGGCGCTTCAAGCCTGCCTCCTGTCCTTCATGAAGGTCCTTAAGGTTGGTAAAACACTGTTAATGTGAAATCTTTTGGTTTAAGGCAGTTCTAAAATGGTTCTTCCTTCTGACCTGTAGAACTTTCAGAGGAGTCGTTCCCCTCTGGTCTTCATCAACAAGTTCCTCCAGTTCACACAAAAGTACATTACCCATGATGCAGCAGCCGCCATCCCGTACCTGCAGAGGCACTCTGATATATTGCAGTAAGTCATGTCAGTTTACTCCGATTTCTCAACATCTTAACAAAATATGCCCAAAATGTCACAACTTCTGCCAGAGTATTTAGACTTCTGAACATGTCTGTACTACTCTGTATTACAGTAGTTACTACTTTTTCCCCCCCAATCTTCTCATACAGGAGCATGAGTGCCGAAAACCCAGACTTGGTTCAGCTGAAGTCTCTACTAGCCGGACTCACTCTTCCTGTAAGAAGCTCCTCCACAGAGGTCTCGACAGAAGATGGAGATGGTAAGATTTGAAAGATTCTTTCATCATATTTATAATGAAATCCATGACCCTGTAGATGCCAGTTTTAATTATTCATATTCTCCAGATGAGATGGCGGCCGGTTCCCTCCCTCTGGTCAACATATCCGCGTCGGTTCCGCTGAGTGGCGCCGACATGACGACGTATCTGAGGAAGATTTCGAGAGGCGAGGCCATGGAGGGTGAGGCTGACTCGGCAGCTTTGGCCAGAGACAGCGCCGCATGAGGCTGGTTGGCGCTGACTCATGCGGCTGTTTTTGCTTTTTCCTCCTCTTCAGACGTGTTGGAAGTGTTGACGGAGGTGGATGAGAAGTCAAGGAGGAGCCCGGAGATCATCCAATACTTCATTGTGAGTCACCAAGCAAATAGAACAGGAGAGAGAAGAGAAGAGAGAACAGGCCTCTGGCTTCAACATTTTCACCTGGCAAATCATAGATGCACCTAAAATATGAAATTGCATTTACCATTAACCATTAAGACCTACATACGTAGAGAGTTTCCTCACATAGTGGTAGGCAGTAGCAGCCAGGCTTCTCTTAGTTAATGTGAATAATTGGGGGAGGCGTTGTATCAATGCATTTAATAGTACAGTGGAACCTTGGTTTTCATGAGTAATCCTTTTCAGTAAGACTATAAGTGATTAAAGCAAAAGAAATAATAGGAAATAATAATAATGGGAAATGTAGCCGCAATAAATCCATTCCAGACGCTCAAAATATGAACAAAAATGCAGTTTACAGGGAATAACTATAGTACTCAATATGAATGAATAACATACTGAAAACGGTGTGAAATAAACATAAAAAGCTAATGAAATGCATAAATAAACTTGTACCTTTCTTGAAGACTAATGATGGCATAATGAAAGATGGTGAAGAATGAGCAGGTTGTTGTTTTTTTTTATAAGGAATCCTGCAATTGCAATTTAATTTGCGATTTTTTTTTTTTTCATGGTCCTTTTCTAATTTACTTTTCAGCAAACACTCTTTATTACAACAAATAATATCAGATCTATTATGCATTAAAGGCTATTAAGGTAAAGGGAAATGAAGCATTAATTCATATGGAAGGCAGTTTATTACAAATAAATGTACTAAATACTTTGATGTGCCGTTTTGTAAACGTTTACCATGACAACATAATTCTGCCACACAGGTGTACAAATCTGTGGATTCCTACATATCACTTACTTTGGTGAAACATGATAGGTAAATGTGGACTGCATTTCTAAATCACTCAACTTATAATATACAACGATTAATAAATAAAACATACATGTATAAAAAAAATTCAAGCTTACCAGTTACGTCACACATGCTAACGTGTAGGAAAAGTAAGATTATACAAGTTAATGACTTGAACGTCAGATCTTTTCATTTTAACTCATTCGCCGCCATAAATTCATTTTAAAAAAAAAAAGATTGTTAAAAATTAGAGCCTGAGGCGTTTTTTTTTATAAATTGTAATTAATCACATGACTTCGCTAGTTAACTCGCGATTAATCACAAATTTCATATCTGTTCTAAATATACAATAAAAAAATTTTAGGTTTTCATATTCTTGTTTACAAAAATGGAAAAAAATGTTAAACTAATAGAAATAGTTGAAATAAATTTTTGACGTTTATAGCCGTCATTGGCAGTAAATTAGTTAATAACGGATCAACGCCAGAGAAGAGTAACATTTTCCCGGTGCTGTCATTTTCAAATCATTTGACTGGAAGATGCGGTCACCTTTTTGTTTTTGGACCGCCAATAGTGGATAATTGCGGTTTTAGAAGAGGCATCAACTCTGAAAAAATTTGTCTGCAACCCCATTCCTCTACCACTTAACCCTGTATTTAAAATTTTCTATATTATATATTTTAAAATGTCTGTAAACGCCACATAGGAGGGCTTGAGCTCCAATTCAAACCCAGAACCTCTTGACTGTCATCTAAATTAGAATCAGAATCGTTTTTTTTTTGCCATGTATGTGAATACATTTCACATTACTAGTCTAGTCTCGATGACTGGTGCAGACATAAGACATAAACGAGTAACATTAAAAAAACATAATATAAACATTAAAATGAAGATAAGAAAATATTTTAAAAAGATAAAACAAATCCTAAATATTACTTTACATTGACGTGAATTTGTAAACTATGTAGTATATGATTAAACAGACCGCAAGTGTTTATGTAGATAATAAAGTTGAAAAATAATAATACCCATAATCAACAATAGGAGCTGTCTAAAATATAGAATCTCACCACTGGTCTTTTCACAGAATGACCTGCAGAGACTCATGACGTCCTCGGAGGAGCTGTGTCGGAACATTGCATTCAGCCTGGCGCTTCGCTGCATTCACAATAATCCCCGGTAATGTCACATTCAGCCAAATTTGACATGAAAGGAATTTTTATCCAAATGTACAAATAATGGTGACATTTGACCTCACGTGCACTTCTGGCCTGCAGCCTAACAACCGATTTCCTGCCGACGTTCATGTACTGCATGGGCAGCAGCGACTTTGACGTGGTGCAGACGGCTTTGAGGAATCTTCCGGAATATGTGCTGCTCTGTCAAGGTAAGACGACGCCTCCTCGCAAGCGCGGTGACTCCTCTCCTCGGGACGGCGCCAAGCACGCCATCCATGTGCCTTTTCTTTTCTTTTCTTCTTCCCTCCAGAACATGCAGACATCTTGCTCCACAAGGCGTTCTTAGTGGGTGTCTATGGACAAATTGACACCAGTTCAATGATATCAGAATCCATGAAGATCCTTCACATGGAAGCCATTTAACTTAATATCGTTGCACTCTCGTCATCTGAAATGATGCCTCAGCATTTTAATGGGCAGTTTTTAGTTCTTTCATGCAATTTTTTGGGATTCAGGCTTTCTTAGTGGGTCACCTACATTTTTGGTTGTGCAGGTGTAGCTCAATAAATTTGAATATTGTAGAAACATTCATTTTTTTCAGTTGTTTGATTCAAAAAGTGTAACTCGTCCTCGTATTATACAGAGCCATTAAGGGCTTCTAAACCACTAGCAAAATTTAAATATAGCCTCACTTCACTAATCCCCTTGAGTCTGACCAAGGCCGTGCCCCTCACACATGTGAATAAGCGCGATTTTCAAAAAATGCCATTCATAATGATTCATCTTATGCAGATACTGTATTAAAGTGCAAAGCTGTGATAAATATTAACAGAACACGTTCCAACTTCAACGAAATAGTAGTGCTTGCAATACCAAACTAGTATTAGCTTTGTAACCAAGGCAACGTTAGCGATGGCTGCTATGTTGGTAGCATGACTTATTCGTAATAGTGCTACTATAGCCCTAAATGGTCAATTAGGATATTTTGTCAGCTTTCAGCAATAGGCAGCAACTTTTTTAGAATTCTCACCATGTTGTAAATTTATGAATTTCAGTTTTTTTAATTGAACCACTGAAAATAATTTTGTAACTAGTTGACTACTTTTATTGAGACCTGTATCTAAAATTATCTCTTGTCATTTAAATGTCTGAATTTGAAACGCTGTTGCTTGACTTTTCAACGAGGGACCACAAAGCTTCTGTATGATGGATTCAAGTCTTTGTCTCCATGCCTCCCTGTTTTCCTGTCACCTAAAAAGCATTTACAGAGCACCCCTGGTGAATTAAAAAAGAAGAAGATAAATTCGCCTGTATTTTCATTTGAGTGAGTAGTGGAACAAATTTCTGCAGCCGCTCGTTTCGTCCAGAATGATGAGCTGCAATTGTAAATAAAACACGGCACCAAAGCCAATTATTAACTTTCATGTAAGATTTAAAAGAAGAAAAAAAAGAGATGCTAAGCGGGCGCCTTTCAATCGGTTGCAGACAAAAGCGGGAAGCGGCTGTCACGCTGCGTGGCGGCTCGCTCCTCGCTGGCGCGCGACAGGCAGATTAAAGGCGGCGATGAGCATGCCGCGATGGAAACCATTTTGCCATGAAAAGTGCGTCTTGTTTAGCCTCTCTGTCGACTTGACGTGAAAGCCTCTCTGCGGCGTCACAAGAGCCAAGGCAAACAGTGCCGGCATGCGGGCCCAAGAAGGAAAGTGGACTTCCCCATTGGTGCCAAATTAACCGTGGAGCTAATTGTTCAATCATTTCGAGCTAGGGGTCTGCTTTGATGACACCATGCGGACCCTTTGCCGCTGGTGTTGCGTTACGTGGAACTTGAAGATCCTCAGTGAGGCTTAGGCGTGCCCGCACTTGTCGGTCAGTGGAAGCTGTCGGTCACAAATCAAAAGTCCAAAAACATACTTGGACTGGATGGATGAGAGCAGCTTTTAGCACTACTCTACCGCTTTGTATTACACTGTAATACAGGAACAAAGTTTGTGGGTCATTTGCTTGAATTATTTTTTTTAACTTATTCACTGCCATTGACGGTTATAGACGTCAAAAAATAAATGTAACAATTTCTATTAGTTAAAAAAAAAATTATACTTTTGTTAACTAGAGTATGAAAACCTAGATTTTTTTTTATTATACATTTAGAACAGATATAAAAAAAATGGTGATTAATCGTGAGTTAACTATTGAAGTCATGCGATTAATTACGAGTAAAAATTTTAATCGCCTGACGCCCCTAATTTTTTTAATAATCATCTCATCAGGCAATTATTATTTTTTTGTTGTAATTAATCGCATGACTTCACTAGTTAACTCACTATTAATCACAAATGTTATAGCTGTTCTAAATTACATTACATTTTCATACTTTTCTTAACAAAAATGGAAAAAATGTTAAACTAATAGAAACAGTTCAAATGAATTTTTGACGTTTATAGCCGTCAATGGCAGTGAATGAGTTAACAAAGCTCACAGGTCCCAAGCCATTACTTGAACTCAGTTTCTAACATTCAGTGTCCTTCAACTGAAACAAAGTGGTACTGTGGGGCTTCTAACCCAGTGGTTCTCAAATACTTGGTTCTCTAGGTATCACCAGGTGTAGTAGGCCTAAATGTAAAAATAAATAAAAAATACAGGTTTTATTTAAAAAAAAATATATATATATATTGTAGGCCATCCATGTGTACGGAATTTCATACAACAGTACTGTAGTGGAAAAAGCATTTCTGTTGAGACTGAGTCAAGTACATAGGTGACTATGGCTTTCCTTTCCCCTCATATGCATTATAGTAAGTTTACTGAAAAAAATATCAAAAAATTCTTCATTTAAAAAAAAGAAGAAAAAAAAAGAAGTGATGTTACAGGATTAGACAGTATGTACAAATACAGTGCCCCGGCTGACATCCGTCTCTCCCCGATGCCTTAATTGCACCTGTATGGTGTCCTATAACTCGCTGAGAGCTGTTTATGGTGATCTATCACCTTTCTGCACAAGTCCCGACAGCCTGGGCTCTTGGTCTGGCGCCAGCATCCGATTGGCCGGGCAGCAGCCAGGCGGAACGGCGATGAGTGACGGTGAGCAGAAGGGCAGGCTGAGAAGTTAACTGCCGCCGTCGTCGTCATCATCATCATCATCATCATCATCGTGATGTTGCCAGGCTGCATGCCCTCGGTTACCCGCAACTGCGCCCACTTGAGCACGTGATGCACGTATTGATCTCAGTGATCAGTTTGGCAGGAATGTAAACACTCCTCAGTGTCTTCCCCCCCGCAATGTGCTGTGACCTGCCTCGTCGTACATCTGTCTGCTCTCCGTCTTCCGCTCCGTGACGCGGCGGCCTTAGATCATCTCCTCCTCGGCCACGCTTGACTTGTGCTTGCCTGGGAAAAAAAACAAACAAGTCTCTCGCCTGCCTTTCACGCTGCCACTTTGATGTCTCAAGTGTGATTCGCTCTTGGATCGCGTCCGCTTTCCCTTGATGCCGCTGACATGAAAAGTGGGCGGGGGCGTTCTCGGGTTTGTCCCACGGCCGCTGATCCACGACTAAAACAGTCGGCCCCGACGCTCTGCGCGATACGATTACCCGGGAAGAGGGAGGCACGAGACATTGAGGCCTCTTCAGGCGTGACATCCACTTTTCCTGCAACTTACACAAGACTTTTAACGGGCGCTGATTGAATTATGCCTTGAAACCATTTAGAAAAAGAATAGGCCTCCGCCAAGGTTGAGCTGTTAACAAAAGGCGGACTAAGTTCTCGCCAGTGGCAGTTTGTGCAATTAGCAGCGTGCACCGACAAGAATGAGGCAGTAGTTACAATGATTTTTTATTTTTTATTTCTTTATTTATTTATTTTACACTTTAACTCATTCACTGCCATTGACGGCTATAAACGTTAAAAATTCATTTGAACTATTTATATTAGTTTTCCCCCCACTTTTGTTAACAAGAGTATGAAAACCTAGAATTTTTTTTTATTGTTCATTTAGAACAGATATAACATTTGTGATTAATTGTGAGTTAACTATTGAAGTCAAGCGATTCATTAATATTAAAAATTTTAATTGCCTGACTTAAACGATTTAATGAAACAAAAGATTTTTTTTATCGTTATTAATCGCATGACTTCAGTAGTTAACTCACGATTAACTCTTTCACTGCCATGGACGTTAAAAGACGTCAAGTAAAAACCTACGGAGGGCCGCCAATGACGTTAAAA
The DNA here is from genome assembly GCF_051991255.1 of Vanacampus margaritifer. Lineage (NCBI taxonomy): Eukaryota > Metazoa > Chordata > Actinopteri > Syngnathiformes > Syngnathidae > Vanacampus > Vanacampus margaritifer. The sequence continues at coordinate 20,611,718 of NC_135433.1, forward strand.
GACGTCATCCAATTTTTTATTTTTATTTTTTTAAACGGGTGGAGCAAAGCCTTGGCCAGCTGTGGTGAAAGTTTCAAGCAGATCTAGTTAGCCTAATGACTATTTTTGGCCCCTGGATGGCAGCAATGACTCTCTTTTGACAAGATCGGGTAGGCGTCAGTAGAAGAGGTGAGGCGGAGCTTGAGGGAACAATGGCTGGGGAAGGGAAGAGAACATGGTGACCAGTTGCAAGCAGCTCACGCTCGAGCAGTTTTTTTCAAAGACGAAAAGCATCGACCAACACTAAAGAGCACATTGATGACGACGATGATCATCATCGATGATGATGATGGTGACTCCGAGGTTGGAAGCATTGACGCGGCAGTAGAAGACGTGAGGCGGAGCTAGATGGCTGAAGAAGCGAACAATGGCGACCGGTTGCAAGCAGCTCACACTTGGGAATTTTTTTCAAAGACGAAAGGCATCGACAAACGCTAAAGAGCACATTGATGACGACGATGATCATCATCGACGATGATGATGGTGACTACGAGGTTGACGCCGAAGTTGGAAGCGCTGATGCGGCGGCTATGACGACGTCATAAAGGTTTACGGGCTAGCGATGCTAACACCGGAAAACGCGGAGCACAACTGAGCACGCTCAGGCGGACGCTCAGTCGGACGTTCAATCGGACGACGAAGAGTGCCCCGAGTCCAATGCATATTCATCGGAGTAGTGGGTACAGTCTGCTACTTGCTATTACCCGGAAAAAAAGGCCGTCAAGAAAGTGTAACGTCTGCACGTGAAAGGTGCCATCGCAGTGAAACTAATCTGTTGTGCAAATCCTGCTCCCTCTCCTTGCACACAGGGGTGTTACAAAAAGAAAAACTGTATTTGAAACATCCACATAATTGTAAATAGTACCACAGTTGCACACATTTGTAAATAGTTTGCGTTATTGTTTTGTCAAATTGTTACACTGTTGAATGGAAATAAACGTATTTTGCAATCTAAAAACACTTTTTCATTGTTGGTGGTAAGAGTTTTACAGAAGTAAAGCACTATTTAGGTGTTTGTGGCATCATTCATGGACAAAAAGAAGTGTACAATTCACTAGAGTGCATGAAATAACATCGTTTCACAAAAAGCTTGTTTTCTCCGCTTTTTGTTTCAAAACAGCATTTCGGTGAAACTAACCATTTTCTATTGTTGATTACTGAAGAACGGAATAAGGTAGAAACAAACTTTTTTTTCTGATGAAAGATGAGAGTTCAATCTTTCATTTGATAGTATGTGTGTTTCCATAGTCTTGAAAGATCAGTCAAAATGCTTAAATCGGCTGGCACTGGCGACATCCCGTTTCTGAAAACGTCTGGCAGTGAAAGAGTTAATTGCAAATGTTATATCTGTTCTAAATGTACAATAAATAAAAAAATCTAGGTTTTCATACATTAGTTGACAAAAGTTAAAAAAAAAAAAAAAACTGTAACTAATAGAAATAGTTAAAATGAATTTTTTACGTCTATAGCCGTTATTGGCAGTGAATGAGTTAAAGAGAAGACACCCCCCCCCCCCCCCAAAAAAAAATAAATCTTGACAATAATATGTTCTGTGCAGCCCCACTAGTCTAAATATGGTATTCTGGTTAATATTGCATTAGTGCAATATAAGTTAAGCAGCAAAATCCAGCCCTTTTTATCCATCTCAGGAACATCCATTTTGCTTGCTGTCTACTTAAGATGACATCACAGTTGCTCAGGTCTCAGGTTACAACCAATCACAGCTCAGCTTCAGAAAACAAGTGAGCTGTTACCAACTGTGATGTCATCTTCGGTCGACAGCAAGTGGCAAAATGGCCGCCCCCTGAGATGGATAAAATAGCTGGATTTTGCTGCATAACTCATATTCCACAAATGTAATATTAATCAGAATGTCATGTTTAAACTAGTGAGGTCATAAATAGCATATTATTGTCAAGAAATGTAAGGTTGACGTCCCCTTTAGGAGTTGCCATGTGTTGGTTTCGTCAAAGTACCCTAAGTATCAAGAATTGTGTTGTCCTGTTGAAAATAGTTGATTTTTAGGTGACAATCGTGAGTCTGGCTTTTGTTACCATGACGCCACAGGGTGGCGGAAGAGGTTAGCGAGAAATGGCTTCCACTTGCGATGTTGGGGGAGAAAGTGAGTGCCAGTAAAGACTACACGTTTTATATATATATACAGTATATATATATATATATATATAGGAAAATCCACCTGTCGCTGTTCTTGTGCCAAAGTTAAAGCAATAAATAAGTATTGCTTTGCGGCCCTCTTGGTGCCAAGGAACTTTGTTGAAGTATGTTGAGGAGATTCACATTGACAAAATCTGTGCTTTGCAACCATCTTGTGGTATCTATAGGCAAATATAAAGCTTATGGGAGATGTCCCCTTGCGCAATTGAATAACATAGCCTTCAAATGTTACCGTGGAGTTTTGTTTTGTTTTTAGAAATTTGAAAACACATTAGTTGAAAACATTGTGCAAAATCCACATGAGAAAAGTAGTTGTATTTATTTTTCGCAGTGAAACTTTCTGTCTTCAAATATTTTCTCAAGTGTTCAATTTGTGTGCGTAAAAGCCAAATAGTTCAAGCGTCTACACTGAGTCGAGGCTGAACAAACACCGTGTGTGGCGGGGCTGTCGACTGACTGAATAGTCACCTGCGTTTGTCCCGGGCACACAGCTTGCTACAGGGATTTAGGGTCTAATTGTAGACCCTCAGTCCCCCCACCCCCGTCAAACTTGCTTTGCCTCTGTCCTTTTAAAGCCTATTGATCCACATAATCAGGGACAGAATTGTGGGAGGTTGTGACAGACGCTTCTAAGGAAGACGCTGGTGGATAATTGAGGGAGGCCTTAAGGCCACAATGGTGACGGCTCACGTCAGGCTTCACGCGTCGGGCCTCGCGCGCCTCTCTGGTGGTTCGAAGCTCGCCCAGATGACATGCTAACCGCACAGATCTTGTTTTGTTATTAGCAGCGAGACAATGAGTGTTTTCTGTGGGTTTAAACAGCCACAGGTGAGACATCCTTCGGGGAAAACTTGGAATTGACTTGTTGGAGCTTGCGCTCGTTTATTGGGAACCAAACTCTAGAGCTTAACTTGTCTCTGGGAAAGACATTTAGCAATCTGTCAATGGTTACTGGTCATTCACTAGGGCCAACTGACAGCAGATTTTTTTTTTTTATTATTCATCATTCTCAAAATGGGTGGCTTTCAGCAGTGGGTTTCTGGTGTGTGCAACATGTGCGGCTGCTCAGGACGTCATTTCTGTTCGCCCCGCCCCAAAAATATTTTCGGGAAATGGTTTTCTACTGGCATCAACGCATTTAATTCATTAGCGTATGTATGGGGAGTTTGTACCTTCTTGTGGAGTCATCCACTGTTGAAGAGATGTGAGGGGGTGGGGATTCTTGGGAAAAAATTCAAAGCCATCAGGTGCTCAATTTTGAAAACAATTGTAAGAGGAGGAGAAAAGAGCCTGTGATGCAGGTATAAAGCTGAAGCTGGCTTCATTTTGTTATTTTATAGTAAAGGATAGGGGCCAAAGCGGTCTCTTGCACAGGACGCCATTCAAGCTAGGACCACCACTGGCTATTATAGACCTTGATCAATTGTGTTTTGAGAGCTCATGATGACAAGATAGATACTAAAACAAATTTACACAATAAAAAGGTCAACCATTATTAAGGCTAAATGTAGTACTAATTTACATATTCATTATTAATAGAATTGTTATTATCTTCTATTTGTTGGGGTTTCAATATTGCAAAATGCATTTATTGTGGTTTGATTTTTTTCTAACTTGTTCAATGAAAAACATTAATTCCCCCTCCCTCTTTTTATCACTATATAATAATAATAAATTCATTGAATATTGAAAACATGTTCAATTCTGCATTAGAAAATGAAGCAGCAATGGAAACAGGCTTGCCCTGCAAAAAAGCCACACCCACTTCTGCATATTAAAATGTAGAACACGTTTGCGATATGTTGTTTTCATCGGACGTTAACGAAATGCTATTTTTTGGTGGCAAGTGACAAGTAGTCATTTAAGCGTCAGACAAGACAGGACGTGAAATTGTAGTAGGTAAACATTTATGCATTCATTTTTATCCAGGCTTTGCTTTTACAGATCATGTATCATTTGCATGAAGTGTCTGAAAAGGTGAGAAGATGGTGGAAGTTGTTGCAGTTAAACGTTATTGCAGTAAAAAAAAAAAAAAAAAAACAGCTTCCACACATTTGGACATTGTGTAGCACAAAATGAATGCCTAAAGATGATAGCAAGTTTTTGCCACTTTGCAGCGGTGACGTGGATTAAAAATCACACAACATCCTCAGTGTGACAAGATACAATCCGACATAATGAACTTGGCCAATATTACGATTCGCTCTATCTACCACTTGAGTCCGTTAAAAAAGCGAGAGTTTTGCTTAATGTCGTGCGTCGGCGGATGGTAATCATCAATTATGATTCGCCAATGTGACGTAATTTGCAGGATGGATAAGATCAACGTCTAATGAGAGCCTAAGTGAAGCCTGCGCTGTTAATGACATGTCACATTTTCATACTCATCGGACTGAAGCTGACTGGCATCATTTGCTTGTAGTTCATTAGACAAACGTTCAATCACTGCAGCACTGTGCAAACACGTAACACGCTACATACGCACTGCTGTTTGCATACGTTTTAATCACATAAAAAACCGACTACATCTGTACTATAGATACTAAAAACCCTCTTCGTGTTCATGTAATGATTTATTTATGAATTCTTGCTGTTCAACTTTTAATCTGGCATCTTTGCAATATGTAGCGCGCATTGCAGTTGAACCAATCACGTCGTGATCACCCTCGCCACTTTGACAGTCATTTATTTATCTTGGATTTAAAGACGTTTTTTTTAATGCCCCAATTTCAACATTGCTTCTTCATTTAAATAAAATGCAATTCAGTAATCAAGTCATTAAATAGGTATGTGCCATAAAAATGTCATTGAATCAATAAGATTCCAATTAAACTAGAGCTACGAGCAACACATATTGGGGTTGTGACACATATAGGACAAAAAAAACTTAAAAATAATAAGGGTAAGCCAGGCCTGTACAAAGTTTCATGAATTTTCATCCATGTTTCAATCCTCAAAAACAGCATAATTTTTTTCTTTGCAAACATTGCATCACCACGGCAACAGCCCAATTTTCGTAGCCGTAGGTCAAACTTAGCGGGACACGACAGGGCTCTGTTAAACCCATGGAGGAGGCGCAATAGACTCATTATTTTTTGTATTTAAAAATGATCTCTCATTGCTTGTTATGGGAATTTTATGTCCTAGTTGTATCAGTAATTGGTATCAGTTTTAGTGTGGAAAAAAAGTGGTTTTAATCCGTTTGTTTAGTTTATCTGTTTGAAACCAAGTGCAAATGATGTTCATCAAGGAGAAAATGCACTGGAATGGAGCTCTTTGAGTGTCAACTGTGTTTTTAACTCATTCAAACCCAAAAATGTGCAAACACACTTTTGAATATTTGTCCTTCCCTCCCAAAAACGTATTTACACGTTTTTTAAATGTTTTTTTTTTTGCTAGAGCATACAGTAGGCTTTGATGCGGCTTCTGACATGAAGAGGTCGCTTAAAGCAATGATAGTTATTACAAAAAATGGCCATCAGATGGCAGCAGAGTATAAGAGATCAGCCATGGTCATGTTGCAACAAGCTCTTTTTCCCAGTGTTTTCAACAGGAATGTGAATATTAAGGAAACTTAGCTATATTCTAATGCTAATTGCTGCAAATGGATACATATCAACTTTTTTTCCTGATGAAAGAAGAGACTAATACTTCTTTTGGTAGGTTCCATGTTTTTATAGCAATAGAACACAATATTCTGTGGGCCTTGCAAAATTAGTCAAAATCCTGTAAAACAGCCGGGAGTGAAGGGGGTTGCTTCAGTAAAAAATGGCTGCGAGTGAATGAGTTAATTTTACATTTAATTGCCTTGATCAGCAGGAATAGGATTTCTAAATCTATCAATTCCTGATGCATTTGCAGAAGACTGGGCGGAATCTGTGGCTAGTAACTTAAAACTCGCTAACTTGTCCATCTTGTGTCAAGTTACCATTCAAAATAAAACAAGTTCTTCCATAGATACGGTCCAGTAATCCTTGAAAGTGGAATGAGATGTTGGCGGAAAGCCTAATCCGCCGCTGCCAAGGCTTTAAATAAGTGTTTGAACAGGTGCAGATGAAAGGGCCACAGGTGAGAGCGAAGGAATGACCACCTTGTGACTCATCCCCGCGCTCTGACTGGTCGCCCCGCTCGCCGGCTTGGCGGGCTGATCAAAGTCGCCCGAGCGTCGCTGTCGACGACGCTGACAGGCCAGTGTTTTCGTTGTTTCCAGACGATGAGATTAATCGACGCACACCTGCGTTTTGATTCGCGACGACTATCGAGTCGTCAGCGAACCGTCAACGCCGACCCTACAGCTGGCGCGCTCGCGCAAGCACAGTGTTAATAATCAGTATGAAATGTGTTGAGGGGCTCGAATGGTGTTGGGTAACACTCGGGGATAATGACAGCATGTCGTCGTCGCTGTCGTCACGCGTGCTGGATGAGAGCAATTGAATGATAAACATGATAGCTGGTGTCCATGTTTACGTGAATCGTTGTATCGCTTCAGAATATGAACTGCTGTGAACTTACTTACTAAAAAAAGATGACATCATCCATCTTCAATGTGACGAGCGGTTCCACATCAACACCAAAGGTGTACTTCATAAAGCGTCGTCACTCCCGAGCTGTCGGAGAGCCGGCGCATGTTTATTCTGGAAGCCCCGCCTTTCGGATCTCGTTTGACGACTCTTCAGAGATAAGAACGGCGAGTGTTTCTCGAGACTAGCCGCGTGCGTTCGTGCGTGTCTGAACAGACGGCCTCTCGATTGGGTTTCTGTCCACGGGGCCGATTGAAACCTCAGACGGCAGAAGATGTTGCGACACGTTGGCTAAAGAAGAGCATCTCTTCCCACCCTGTCGATCTGATGAGAGACGGGGTTAGATGTGAGAGGAGGTCATGTGACAAGGAAGGGTATTGGATGAGAGAGGGCGGGACCACCTGAACCACTCTTACTTTTTACCTCATCTCGTCCCTGAGCCCTTAACACTAAAGAACCGGCTTCTTAACCAGGAGAAATATCGCTTCTGCACTGGGATGCGTTCCATGTAGGACTCGCACCCAGGACTAGATCCTCTCGGCAATGTTCGGGCCCAGGCAACTGGTCTCCGCTCTCCTGCCTGCGGTTTTCCATTCACCCGCAGCCCCGTTTTTCCCCGCCTTCCCGGCCCGGCAGATCCTCATCCCGGCGGGGCCCTACATCTGCTACGAGTCCCTGAGGAGTTACCTGCGACCCGAGCCATGCAAGGAGGCGCTGCTGCTGGCCACGCAGGCCATTGGGATGGGTCCGCTGGTGGACGCAGTGGGTGAGTCGAGTTCAACCTAAACCACGTATATGCTACATGGAATCCAGCGCAATGTTCTCGATATGTTCCGGTACCGATGCCGATTATTAATAGTCAAGGAGGCCGATAACTGATATTCCTTTTTTTCGATTCTTTGTTGTAATGTCTTAAAGCATGTTTATTGAACAGGTTTTCAAACTTTTCAAAATGTAGAAGTTTGTATTTATTTTTAACCTTAACACAATAGACATGCTTTTATGTTCAGCGAGCTCCCAAGGTTTATCAGTACGTCTTAAAAAGTGAAATGGCAACTTAAACAAGTAAATACCACAGATCTCTATAGTTTTCTACAGTGAATTTTTTTTTCTTCCAAAATTTAAAAATACCTGAAATTTTAAGCATTTCTTTGTTTTAAGATCCAACAAAAACAAAAAGTTCAGAAGGTTCCCAGGGTCAGCAGCATCTCATTAACATTATAAAGTTAACTGAAATTTTAAATGAATAGTTCCCCGAGATTAAAATGGTTTTAAATTTACTTTGTATCGGCCGTCAGATTTTGAAAAAATGCTGATACCGATATCCGTCAAAATGCTCTATATTGGTGTATTCCTAGAATGCTCTTGTGCACTAATTCTCCACCTGGGGCCCACAAAATTATGTCATACCATTAAAAAAAAAAAAAAATGATATAAGGACTGGTGTGCCCAAAAAACAACAACAACAACAAAAATAAATTACTCACTTAGCTTTGGGCCTATTAAAAGTTCTGATATGATTGTGACATATCACATAAATATGACATCCTTGCCTGTATAAAGTTAATGCAGTATATAACAGGAATAAAGTCACATTTTATTCAAGAACGATCAACGTATTTTTCAAGAAAATTGTCATATTTAGGGGTGAAGAAAAGGCGGAATACTACGACAGTAATTTTATACTTCCCCCCCAAAAAAAAATGGAATAGGACTTTCAGCTCTTGGTATACGTGTGACTTTGATATCCTATTCTGTCTTGATCTTGGGAAAATACAGCTTCGTTCATAACATTACATCTTTTTATCCTGACAAAATATGAATTAGTTCTTGTAATAATTTTCTTTTCTTATGATAACATTCCTACTTTTCTCTTTAAAAAAAACGGCATGATTTTATAATAAAATCAAGACTTTTTTTTTTTTTTTTGCAAAAATATGCATAATTGGCCCTGACATTGATTTAATCGTCCGGTATTAGCTCTTTGTTAGCTGATTTTGGGCGATTTTGTCCTCATTTCTTTAAATACACATTAGCATTACATAGAAAAAATAATAAACATTTAAGAAGCCCCCCCCCCAAGCAAAGTCAGATTTTTGGCTATATTCCTATGTTGCAAATTTCAACAGTTACTGTAGGACAAGCTATTGTCCTGTAAAACTGTCAAATGTTCATATATTTGTTGTATGAATTAAAGGAACAAAAGATTAATCGGACAATGAATCAGTTATCGGAATTTTATTCTGCCAAATCCATAATCATCAAATCCATACCAGTTGGGTCCTACTTTTTAATTCCTACACACGGTAGTTATGTTTACCTGATGTGAGAACCATGAGGCGGTCCTGAGGTGACTTTTGCGTAGGGGTCCCGCGACCCAAAAAGTTTGAGAACCCGTGCTCCAGTGAATGTCAAATTGTGTTCAAGTGTCAGTAAGACATGAGCTTCAAGTGTAAATGTTTACAAAAGACCGACTAACAGCTCGTGACGGACAATCAATTATCAAGGCGTGCTGAAGCAGGCCTAATGATCGCTATGCTAATTAGCCAGTCTAGAGCCATTAGCTCCTTGTCACCCTTTGGCGATTCCGTTAATTTGCCACGGTGCCATTTTTTCCACCCCCTCCCCAGACGAGCAGAGGCCGGTGAAGCAGCGTCGCGCCCGCGCCAACTACAGCAGCTGGCAGCTGGAGCAGCTGGAGAAGGCCTTCGAGAGCACCCACTACCCCGACGTGTTCATGAGGGAGGCCTTGGCCCTCAGACTGGATCTGATTGAAGCCAGAGTGCAGGTGAGACCACGTTGGCTTTCTAATGGGTGACATGGCAACTGATTCATCGCAATTTGATCTTTCTCACAATATTACGATTACGATATAATATGCGATTATTTTTTTCCGGTCCTCTTCTCTTTTAAAGTAGTAGTAAAGCTGCCATCGTGACTCAAGCAACTATGTCTGTAACAAAACTGGATAAAAATGGCGGCAAATTGTACGCGACCGCCACCTTTGTTCTGGGGCTGATTTAATCGGTTTTATATTACCAAGCGCAAGCAGCAAAAAACACAACGTACCAATAATTGTGTTTTTATCCAGATTTTCCCGAACGTTTGTGTTGACATATTGACAGTGTGACGCTCGTCAAGATGGATGTGTAAGATTACACACAGCTGCTAACTCGCACTAGCCAAGACTAATATGTGGCTGAAGCAGCTGCAGTATGATTCATTTAAAGCTATGCTGAGCTTTTTGTTTGTTTAGTGTGCTTGGATTGATAGCTACTATATATCTTCACGACGCACATGTCGTTCTCAAAGGTAATGGAATGCAATGAAAAACAGAGGGTAAAAGTAATGGTAAACAATATGATGATATGAACAATGTTTATTGGGATTTGTGTGCTTTTGGACACCTTTTGAATTATTAATTGAACATGCCCCGGGTCAAATTGACTGAGGAATATTATTTCTGTTCCTGAGAATGGAACATAAGGGTTAAAAGTTTTTTTTTCTTTTCCCGCCACTCCCAATTAGATTATTATGGTGAACTTTATCAGCGTGATGAATAAGGATTTGCTGTAGTTTTCAGCTAACAAAACTTCAAAAAAAATTTTTTTAAAAATCTCCATCTCAAGACATTAGAATGCTACATAAGAAACTAACAAAATGTTTTTTAATAGTGGAGGCAAAATGTGTGCGTTAATTTTGAGTTTATTTAAAGTTGCTTTAACGCCACCATTTTTTTTTCACGCACGATTAATGACCGCCCCTTACTTGGAAAATCTGTAAAGGGGGAATTCCAGTCGCAACGTCAAAATTTTGCAATAATAAATGTAATAATAACGCATATATTTGTAGAGGCTGGAGTCAAGTTGTATTTAAAAAAAATTTAAAATGCGCAGAATTTCACAAGTTACTTCATGTTAAAGGTGCCGTACGCCAGTTACCGAGTTTTTGCAGATTTGCGACCCCTCTGGCGAAAAGCGGAATGGAAGCTGATGTTAATTAGTGGTAATTTTATTGTGCATTGCTTATCATAAATAGACCCTGGGCGATATGGCCCAAAAATAAAATCTCAATTTTTACAGACATTCAGGACGATTACAATTTTCATCGATTTGAATCTAATAAACCCAACAAACATTTATTTAAAGGTTTCATTTATTTAAAAAAAATTATTGTGCAAAATTTTTCAGACAACAATAATGTATACTGATTCTAAATAAGTTTAAACATAAACTTAACATTCATAGTTTGTTCTTAAATGCCACAATTAACTTGGTAGCTATTGTAAACATGTCTTGTAAAGCACCCATCCAGCATTCTGCCACAAAAACATTTGAATGTAACACAACATAAGAACAACAGCTTTTAATAATCCAAAAGACAAAATTCCATTTCACGATTTAGAACATTTTCAACGATTCAATTTTTAAAATGACGATGTATCGAATTAATTCATACACTAGACAGTGTTATCCTTTCCTGCTGGTATTCTGACCGTGGTCGGGGGGGCGCAAAGGAGATTTTTCCCTCGGTCAGAGTCACCTCCGTGGACAATTCCTGTTGCATGTCAGCAAACGTTCGGCCCGATGGTCGAACAAAAGGAGCCACCGGGAGACGGAGGATCGCCCTACAGTACTGGTTTATTATTATTTTGACACTTTTATATCCTTCGTGGCACACGCTTGCCTTTTGCCACGGACTCGTTCACACAGTCCCAAACACTTCCGCCTTCCCAGCGGGTAAAATATAGTTCTTTTAACACTCCAATTTGCGTCAATATTGCGACATGCACCTTTAAAGATTAGATAAATCTTAATATGAAAAATACAAATGCACTGAGCTGTCACCAACATCTTACGAACGCAATTATGCCATCTAGTGGCAGCAAAATGACCTCAACACAAATTAATATAGTATAGAACATTTTTTTAAAAATTAACTCAATTTTATGAATAATTATGAAATTGCTGTATCAATGGCAGCCATTTCTTAGTTTAACATTTTTTTCCTCCACTTTTATGTTAGCAAGAGTATGAAAACAAAAAAATATGTTATTGTACATTTAGAACCGCTATAAAATTTGTGATTAATTGTGAGTTAACTATTGAAGTCATGCGATTCATTACGACAAAAATGTTTAATTGCCCGACAGTTACAATATAAGAAAGTACTGTAAGTAGAAATAAGTACAAATCAATAGATCTGTATGAGTTTCACTTCTTGAATGAAACTACTGAAATATATCTTTACTTACTTGCCGATGTTTTTATTACTCTGCATTCTAAATTATTGAGATGCATTTTTATGTTGCGAATGTGACTCCAGGTTTGGTTCCAAAACCGGCGCGCCAAGATGAGGCGTCAGCTGAAGCTTCAAGGCCAGCGTGCCAAACCTCACCCCAAAGCGGAATGCGCAAACGTCCCGGATAAAGCAATCCGCCGTTTAAAACCTCACATAGACGCTTCCGACGGCGACCCCTGGCCTCCAGCTCAGGAAGACCACGACGACAACTACCCGTGGACAAAAGCCGCCGGCGCTGCGGCGAGCGGTCAGAGGTCAGAGGAGCTGCGTTCCAGCAGCATAGCCAAGCTGAGGGCCAAAGCCAGAGAACACGAGGCCGAGATCAACGGCGCCGTCAACGTGGCGGCGAGCCTCGCCACGTCCCAAACACAGGAAGTGGATGCCGTGTATGGTGATTGATCACTTTCCTGCTTCCTGTTTTTCTATATCACCATTACGGCGATAAACGTCAGCTGTCAAGGTGCGAAAAAAAAAAAAGACTACTGCAGGACCTTGTCTCACTTTTTGGACATTTGCATTTTTTTTCGGTGGGCCTGCAAACAAGATCTGTGTCAAAACCTTTTTGCCTTTAAGAAGATAATGCTCATGATTTCAATGACCCTTTTTTGTGTTTTTTGTTTTCCTGCGCCAATTAACTCATTCACTGTCATTTACGGCTATAGACGTCAAAAATGTATTTGAACTATTTCTATTAGTTTAACATTTTTTTTCTACTTTTGTTAACAAGAGCATGAAAACCTATTAAAAAAATTGTACATTTCAAACAGATATTAAATTTGTCATTAATCATGAGTTAACTATTAGTCATGCGATTAATTACAATTAAAACATTTTTTAACAATTTTTAACAATCTTTTCTTTGTTTTCTGTTAAAAAAAAATTCTAGGTTTTCATACCCTTGTTGACGAAAGTGGGAAAAAATGTTAAACTAATAGAAATAGTCCAAATGAATTTTTGCCGTTTATAGGCGTTGAATGAGTTAAAATGCATATTATATACACTGGAAATAGCTGAAGAATGAAATCACGTCAGTGTGTGCGCGGGCTGTAGTTTTGAGCAATCTAAAGCGCTGGTTCAAGAGTTAAGTTTGAACATCATATGCATGTTGACTCGAAATACAACTAACTACATGTACATTTGTCATTTGACAAATAAACCCTACATTATAATATATAAAATAAGGAGTGTCAAAAAAAGTCAGAACTGGTGTCACAATGAATATTTTTTGGAAGCAAACTACACATTTTTGCCTTCAATGCGTGCCAGATGGTCAACCAGCATAGCTACAAGCTTCGTTCAATGCTTAACTCATTCACTGCCATTGACGGCTATAGACGTCAAAAATTCATTTGAACTATTTCTATTAGTTTAAATTTTTTTTCCACTTTTGTTAACAAGAGTATGAAAAACTAGAATTGTTGTTATTGTACATTTAGAACAGATATAAAATTTGTGATTAATCGTGAGTTAACTATTGAAGTCATACAATTAATTACAATTAAAAAAAATTCATCGACTGACGCGATAAAAAAGAGAGAGAAAAGATTATTAAAAATTAGGGGCGTCAGGCGATTACATTTTTTTATTGTAATTGTTCGCATGTTTTCACTCACGATTAATCATAAATTTTATATCTGTTCTAAATGTACAATAAAAAAAAATGGTTTTCATACTCTTGTTGACAAAAGTGGAAAAAAAAGTTAAACTAATAGAAAGAGTTCAAATGAATTTTTGACGTCTATAGCCGTATGGCAGTGAATGAGATAAGAGGCGAGGGTTGATGAACACGTAGCTGCTTCACCGTGCCGGGAGCATCCGACACTTCCTGGCATAGAATAACATCACTGTGCTGGAGCATCTTTCCTACTCACTTGACCCAGCTCCGTGTCATTAGTTAGTTTGTTTTGTTCCCCTCCTTCCAAGCTTGAGATGATCATCAAATGGGCACGTTTTGAAGAAGTAGACTCCACCAAGATGGCCGGCCGGACGACTTAGTTTTGGAGGATCCCGCAAAAATCCTTTCAAGAGTGCGTGGATGTTTGGCAGAGACAGCTGGGAAAGTGCAAACAACTTTGAAGGATTACTTCAAAGGGGAAAACGTGCAGTATGGATTTGAAATATCGCTTTTGTGACACCAGTCCCGAAACTTTCATGACATACCTTGTAAATTTGAAATACCTTGGGGGAAGTCATGTTTTGTATGTTGTAAATGACTTATGTCTACTACAGTACACCTTAGCGTCATGAACTCATGTACTGTAGTAAAACACTGCACCCTACTGGGCAACCTCATAGGCAGACCGTCCAATGCAGTGGGGTCCTCGGTTCCCACAGAGAATAGGAATGTGTATGTATGTGTACTCTATACACAACACAACATACAGTAAATATGTGTGTGTAAAACACTTCTAGGCCATAAAAGGATTAAACAAAAAATATATATGGTGGAAACTGAGCAAGTCATTTATACCCCACTATAGTTTTGACTGTATTTTTGTGTTTGTCCGTTTACGTGGTCCTTGTCGGCAAGCCTTTAAAACACTGTACGCAGCCTATAAAATGAACGCCTTAGTTCACCTAACAGTATTCACGGCAGTTTGAGGGCGTCACAAGGCTCAAATTCAGGTCACACTACACTTCCCCTTATGTTACACAGCATCAAGGTTTGTGGGTCAAATTCTCCAAACCGAGTCAGTGAAACAAATATGAATTATTTGTCATTTCACAAAGTGTGATGGATTGAAAAAAACAAAACATGCATGAGATAATTGTCTTTTTTTTTTTAATGCTTCAACCCTAATCCACAGTATAATCATGAGCATACGCGATAAGAACATTTGTACACGCGATTAAGAACGGCATGTGCACAACTAAAATGATTAAAAAAAAGAGCGGCCATCTTGTGCAGACAGATAGTAGCTACATTAATTAACATAGCCGAGCTCTTGTGCCTCTTAAAGAACAACTGTAAAATATGCAAATAACAAACTTTTCCATCAAACTACGGTATTTATTTGTTCTTGACTGCATTTGTGTTAAATCTGTCACCATGCTAATTTAAATGACGAATGTTGTGACAAATGAGCGGTTGCGCATCATTTGTGCAAAAACCCCAGCCTCCACTCAAATATTTTAAAGTTATTTATTTATGCACTCTCTATAAACTTTAGATTAGCCTATATTCATTGTATATTTTCATTTTGATACTCACAGTGAGTTAAATAAATGTGAGGACTTCTTTGAGGACCTTTTTTCTTCTTTTTTTTTCTACTTTCGTTCGTGTAGTCATTGTCAGTGTCAACTTCGGCGGTTGCGCACCATTTGGCGCAGAAACCCAAGCCAATCGCTCACTCGCCAACAAACAGGACGCGGCTGCCCCACCCTGCCCCTGCCCCCGTCCCCGCCCCCCGCCTGCCCCCCCTCCACCTTACTTCAACACCTTCCTCCAACACCTTCCTCCTCCTTCGCCCACTAACATTCGCGCGAGCACTTTGGCAGCATGTCTGCTATCCAGGCTCTGGAGCAATGGTGCCGGTGTCAGTGTGACGGTTACCGTGATGTGAATATAACCAACATGACCACGTCGTTCCGCAGCGGACTGGCCTTCTGCGCGCTCATCCACAAACACAGACCCGACCTCATGTAAGTACTGTACTGGACACTTTATTACCAGACGTGGCCCACTCCTTCATGGAACACTGAACAAAATTACTTTTTGGGGACCTCTGGTTCTTACAGTAACATATCAACCTACTTAACTTGCTGCAGCAGTGCTCATATGCTAGAGGACTCGGATTGATTGACACAATATGCTTTCCAAAGTAATAAAGCATTAAGTAGAACTACATTGAATATGTAGTACGAAATACTAATATAGGCCTACTAAAGGCAACATAAACAAACATAGGCCTATGCATAAATACTATGCATTCAATGCAGAAATACCACCTGGTGTTTAAAAAAAAGAAAAAAAAAGATGAAACCCCATGTAGTAGATGCCTATTGGCAATTCAGAACATCCGGGCATTTCTGCTATTTTCACAATGCAACGCTTCATTTCCATGGTGTTGCATGTTATAGTTTGCCATAAATATATAGTCAAACAACTTTTTATCACATTTTTATTTTTATCACATTTTCGAATCAAAAATAATCCTCAAAAATCAAATTACAAAGATCCAAAGTCCAATGCTTTTCAATGAGCAGAGAGCATCGCTTAGAAAAAAAAAATGCTGCATTCGTGAAAGTGGGAAATCAGACCTTTCCCATTTGGATTGTGTCAGTTTCGCCCTCAAAGCGTTCAAGGCAAATGTAAACACAAGACATAATAATAATAATAATAATAATAATAATAATAATAATAATAATAATAAAAGACACGTGTTCACGTGACACAACGTGATTTGGAATGACTTGGACACTCCGAGTGGGATAAATCCCGACTTCAAACGCAGCATAAGACCTCCATTTTGACTTGTGACGTCATTTCGGAATTGTCAATATTCTTAAAAAAAAAAGTGCTACATGTACATGATGTTTATTGCCACTCTCAGTTGAAGGTTGCTGTCAAACTAAACATAAAACAAAGAGAATTACACCTGCATTTGAATCAATCACATAGCTTCCCCTAGCATACAATGGAAACACCATAGGCGCATGAGCTAACAATTAGCATGTGTGTGGCAGAAACGGATATCTAAACACCAACAGTACAGTAATGCTAGCTCGTTATCTTATCAATGGCACATTTGCCAGATGGCACTTAGGACGGGCAGGCTAAATGCCAGGTCGGCAAAGTGGTATTGGGGCATTTTACTCGAATGAGTATCAACACTGATACCAGGCTATACTGGTATTCTATTGATGTGTTCCTAGGTAATTATAGACATTCTGCCAAAGAGCATTTAATTGTAGTCACTATGCTGGTGCTTAGTTTGTTGCCTTGGCTCTGATTATGACAATTAAAACAAGTTTTAAAAAAGTTGCACTATGGGGGGGGGGACATTTATACTTCTGTCTGTCTGTCTGTCTGTCTGTGTGTTTAGAGATTACGACTCACTGCGCATGGAGGACGTGTTTGACAACAACAAGCTGGTGAGACGTCATCTTGTTTGTCCCTTTAAAACTTGACGTGTGATGTCACACCTCCAGCAATGTGCACCGGCGAGATAACGGCAGCTGGAGGGAACTTCTTTCCTATCAGGGGCCGTTTTTGAAGCTTATTGTGCTTTTTACAGTGTGTAGAATTTGTTGTTGTTTTCCACCCATAGTTAAGGTAGTTATCGCAAATCGTTATGCTAATAGTTATGCTAGTTATCACAGCTAGTTATGCCAGCAACTACGGGTTGATGGTTTCTTATCAGAAATGATCATGCCAAGTATTCTTGTAAAATTTTGCTGTTTAGTTCCGCTTTTACATTTAGGATCGTTGCCCCCAACTGGTATTCATGTAAATAGGGGAGGGAAAATCACTCTTAAAGTGTTGTTGGGCAGTGTTTGAATTTGCACATTCCTATTTTATACTTTTAATTGAGTTATATTTTCTCTTACTGGAATCCGACTTTTGTCTACTACTCTACTCAATACTTCTGTCTATGTAGCACACATCTTCCTTGTTCTGCTTTTGTCCACTTATTTTTGCTTGTTATGTTAACCTTTGAAGCCGGGAGTCCTCTGTCAAATGAGTCATTTTCCCATTTTTTTCTGCGCCGCTTCCTCCCGAGCGAGGACATTTCACCAGCATGTCACTGTGCGCTCTTGTCAATGAATGACGACTTTGCGGAAGTTGACTTCCTGCTACAAAGCAGAAGCACCTCTTAGAGCATTTACATGACTCCCATGGAGGCTCGTGGTAAAGGAAACATGAGTTTGGTATCAGACTCTCTTGTATATTTCATGAAGTGTCACGTTTCCTGCTCTGTTGTTAGATAAGAAACTATTTGAACAAAAGCACCCCTTGTCACATTCAGAGTTTACATTTAAAAATCATGTCCAAGTTGCTCCCTGTTGTATCCCGATGAATGCACAGGAAGTGAGCTATCTAGGTCTATTTAAAGCTGATTGTATTGTCCGACTGGTGACGCAGGCCTCCCGAATGTCAGTGTTTTGCTTCTGAAGGCTTTTCAGGTGGCAGAGGAGGAGTTGAGCATTCCGGCTTTGTTGGATGCAGAAGATATGGTGGCCTTAAGGATCCCTGACAGACTCAGCATTCTCACCTACGTTTCTCAGTACTACAACTACTTCAAAGCACGACCACAAAGTGAGGACCTTTCATTTCGTCCTCATTTTCAGGCTTTTATTCAAAATGACCTATTTTAGCTGTTTGGGGACGCATGCTTGCGCTGTGTAGGCGCAATATGATTTTTTGGGGGGGAAAACAGTCATGGCATCTGTAAAGCTGACGTTGTACACATTCATTCAAGATAATACAGTATATGTGTGGGGAAATGGCAGCATTATTGTTGCTTTGGCTTCTACTTGACCGCCTTCAAATGTGTGCCATATGGATGATTGTGTTTTTCATAGCTGGACATGAAACTCTAAGACAAGAAAGCTGTTTTTTGAAAAGCGGTATTAATTTTGTTGTTGTTATTATGATGATTGTTATTGGGATTATTATTTAAATTGTTTTTATCTATAACAAAAAAATATATATTTAAAGACTTGATATTTTCATATATGGTTTACAATGTTGGTTAATGATAACAGTATTTGTCAATCATTATTTTAAATTTTTTAATTTTTTTCAAAATTATTTTTAATAAAGTTAGTTTTTTCTCTCTAAAAAATTTATTATGTTAAAATATTTTACAAATAGATTTTAGGATTTGTTAATTATTATTGCTTATTTTTATTTTTTTATTGAGTTTTAACAAAATAAATAAAAATTTAAATAGATATTTTTAAATGTTTTTTTTAATTAATAATATTATTAATCATGTTAATTTGTAATAATATATAAAGTTGTTATTTTAAATATTTAAAATGTTTTTGAAAGTGTATGAATATTGTTCTTACCTTAGTATTTTTACAAACAAAATTACAATATCTGCTAATATTGAATATTTAAACACACATACATATATATATATATATATATATATTACACAGTATACAGATATATAATCCATATATAATCCATAACTTTTGTTTTCCTCTTCGGTACAAGTGAAACGTACGGCGCAGGGCTCCAAGGAAGCCCCAACAGAGAAGAAAAATCCCCCAGTGGCCCCCAAAGCCTCGCCAACCAAGACCACCGTCAAGAATCTGGCTCCTTCCCCTGTTGCTGGCCGGACATCTCCTAAATTGGCGAAAGCTGCTGCTCAGGTGGGGTCACTTCATTGGCCACGCCCGCACATCAGCTCCAATGAGATCCGATTGTCAAGCTTGTTTTCCAGAAGCCGACCACCAACAAAAGTGCAACACTGAACAGCAAATGTGTGACTTGCAACAGTCACGTTCATCTGGTCCAACGACACTTTGTGGACGGCAAACTCTTTCACAGAAGCTGTTTCGTGTAAGATACATTTTAAACTAAGTACTAAGTTCAAAGAAAGTGTAAGGAGTCCCTGTCCGAACAGATGTTCAGATAGTTTTTTCATGGTGCTATTCCAGATGCTGCGAGTGTTCAAGCACGCTCCACGCGGGAGGCTACAAACCCGGGAAGAATCCGGACACTTTTATTTGCCACGTGCACCCCGAGAAGATTTCCAAACCTTCAGTCGAGGCTCGGCTCAAGGCAGCATCCGGATGGTTAGAAAGCTCCGTCGCCATCCAGCCTGCACCTTCTTCCAACCACGTCCATCCAGTGTCTCCGACTCAGTGCTGGACCACCTCGGCGCAGAAGACTCAAGCAGCCCGGCATAACTTTTTCCAAGCAGCGCCGCCTCCTCCGGCATTCCCACAATGGCCGCACATCGACGCGGGCAGAGCAGGAAAAAAACTGGCCCAGCAAAATTACAACAATAACAACAAACGTCTATTTACCGTTCGTTCGGCAGAGAAACGGTAACAGTTATTTCTTACCCTATTTGTCCCATTTCTAATTTTTTCAAATCATTAAGACTATGATTTGTGAATTTCACTCAGCAGCTTTGGGGGAAAGTCCAGTCCAGCTGAGAACTCCCCTCTGCCAAAAGTCAAGTACAACAAAAGTCCAGCGAGGAATTTTCACACCAGCAGTGAACAATCCGCACACCCTGAGGCGATCAAATGTAACACCATAAGGTCGACGACTGCCACAGGTGAGCAAATTCATCAACTATTTATTTTAGTCATGCACCCAACAGACTCCACCCTGACCCCTTGCCTGCCCCTCATTCATATTAAACAAAGCCCTTTGCCATGTGGGACAAATGCCTGTACTTTTATTTGAGTCACTTACCAGTATGCATTCTCAAAAACAAAACTACATGACAAAATATTCTACTTCATCAAATGGTGGGCTCTGCATTAATAGATATCGGGCCTCAATCAATTACTGGTCCACTTGAATAAACAAACACCGCACAAAAAGACCCTTCCCCACTTTGTCAAGAACGGAAATATCTGGTGGTGCCACTAGGGGGCTGTAATTACCTTTATTATGACGTGTTGCAGTGGACGTGGCATCTGTAAAGCTGAAGTTGATTATTTTACTTTATTTTAATTACATATCATATAATTTTGGTTAGCTAATAAAAAAAATCATTATATAAATACTGGTAAAAAGTAGATAAAATATATATTTTAATATAATAGTACAGTATATAATTTTTTTTAATTAACTCTTAACTTTATAGTATACTTGTGTGCATTATATACAGTAATACATAATGTAAATGCTTTGTTCAAAATGAAATGGTATATAATTTAATAATGCAGAATCATATTTTAAAATAAATAAATCATTGTACTGATATATTTGTAGAAAAAATATTAGTATTACAGTAGTACTATATAAAAAAAACTATTGTCATAATTTTATTACTTATAAATAATATTTTAAAATGCCCAAATAAAGGCATCCCCTCAGCCACTATTCTATTTTGCCGACAGATCCTCCAAAGCCTAACCCTACGGAAACCATAGCCGAGGCGCCAAGGTAAAGCCTATCAGTATCACTAACTGGCTTATTAGACCCGTCAGTCCTGATCTTGTCTAATCTCACTCGCATCTCTAAACTACACTAGAGCTTTCCCCCAACCTTATCGTCCTCTTAACAGCAACTCTTCCCATTCCTATTTTCCACTAATGACTCCGGTGTGACTTTCATCTCCACTGTTGCTTCTCAGCACTTTCAAATTAGAAGACGATGCCTCTCTTTTCCTCTTGTAATGTCTCTCCGTGCATTTCTTTGTATTGTGCAGGAGAGGTGTAGAAAGTGCTGAAAAAGAACACCAGAATGACTTGACATCTCCAGCTTTCTCCAGCGTCTCCAGCAGCACCGCAAAGACGCCTCCCCCGACTCCAGTGAATGTACCGCCTCCTCATCCTGTCACTCTTTCACCAGCTGTCTACGTGCATCCGGGTGAGCTAATAAAAATAACGAAATTGCAAAAAAACAAAAGACAGCCACCTTGTAGCCACACACACTCAAAAATCACAGATACTACAGTAGAACGTGAGGATTGCAACTCCAATTGGACAAAATTAAAACCTGAAACCACACATACACTTTGTTATGATTAAATACTGTAATGCAAAAGACCATTTAAAAAAATAATAATTAGAATATAATGTTCTAAAAATATTTGATAGGTGCACGCCATTCAAGATTCTAAATTGTTGATAGTGAATGCGAGTGTGAATGCTCTGTGATTGGCAGCTGACCAATCCAGGGCTCCAGCTCACCCGCGAGGAGGACAAGCGCTATGGTAAATTGAAAATGGATGTCAAAACCAACAGGGTGCTTTCTTTAGCATTGGAGGACTGTAAATGAAAAATTAATAGTCTTCTTGTTATGACTTGGGATTAAAGCACGCCGCAAGTAACCGACACCTCTACAATAAGTTTTGTAAATACTATCAAGATGCCACCAGATGATGCCAAAGTGGTAGCTTTGTATTAAACATGGCTTTAAACAAGAACAGCAAATAGATGAGTTGTTTTTTTGGGGCATAATGGAGGTTAGGCTCTGCAAATAGGCAAATTTATGAATGCCCCATGTGAATATGCTGATGTTGACTGTAGTAGTAGTCTTGAACAGATTATCTTTCACACTGTGACATAGAATATGGTCTGAAAAAAATCATTGAAAATCAATAAAGTTCTTGATGGCTATAATTGTTACTGCCAATAAATTTTTTTTTTAAAAAGAGATGACATTCGAATTTTTTGCACATTTCAGGCCTTTATTTGTTTGTGTTGAAAATCTCATGAAAATTGAAGTGAGACATTAAAGCTTGCTGTCCTTATTCCAGCCGATCCTCCTAGGAGGCGCTCGCCTGTCAAATCCTCTGCAAGATGGCCAGCTGTGGAGTCCATTAGCTCGTCGCCGACCTCCAAGGGAGACGTCCCATCAGGCACGGCGTCACCTCAACACACACATGCTTTAACGGCCATCATTGCTGATGAAATATGGCTTTTGACAGAAAACACATAAGGTAGAGTCAGATGTGACAAAAGCTGCCATCTAATCCTATTTCATCTACCTCTTAGACGCTAAAAAGGGAAAGTATTTGTCACCCACCAACGCCTCCAGCGCTGAAATGAGGTCACCCTGCGTAAGTTCCCTCCATTAAATCTCCTAAGAGACTAATTAACAGCGTGACATGTACGCTGTCCAAAAAATGGAAATTTTTCATTTAACTTCTCAAGTCTGACTTTTTTTTTTTTCTAAATTATGAAAGGACTTGAATGGACCCCTTTAAAGCGCTTTTGTTTTATATCAGCGCATGTCTTATCACATCCCGGCGGAGCGGATAGAGCGCGAGTTGGATGACATCGAGACGAACCTGGCGCTGATGGAGAGGGAAGGTGTCGAGCTGGAGAGGAAGCTTCGCCGCTGTGAGGAAGGTATGCCCTCGTTCCCCCCCCCCCCCCCCCACCCCCTCTTGTTTGGATGGCGACGCTCCAAAAAAGGGATACATGTCATGGATAAGAATAGTAATTACATTTTGGCATTTAAAATATGACTTTAGTAATTGGTACTTATCATTGCTGTTTGTTTAATGCAGCATTGGGTGTTTAGAAAAACAACCTTTAACCCATTCACTGCCAGCCATTTTCACTGAAGCAACCCCCTTTGCTCCCAGCTGATTTACTGGATTTTGACTGATTTTGCAAGGCCCACAGAATATTGTGTTCTATTGCTATAATAGAACCTATCAAAAGAAAGATTAGTCTCTTCTTTCATAAAAAAATACAATATATATATATATATCAGTTTCTGTTTTGCAGCAAATAGCATTAGAATATAGCTAAGTTTCATCATTATTCACAAATCTGTTTAAAACAGTGGGGAAAAGAGCTTTTTGCAACATGGCCCTGGTTGATCTCTTATACTCTGCTGCCACCTGCTGGCTGTTTTTGTAATAACTACCATTGCTTCAACCATTCGCTTCAGTTCAGAGGCTGCATTATGCTCTAGCATAAAAAAACACCCACACACAAAAACCGTATAAATAAGTCATTGGGAACATGGCAATATTTAAAATAAAACATATTTATACGTTTTTGGGAGCAAATGAGTGACCTTTTCATGACCTACAATAGAGGACTCTTTCACAATCTAGCATGAGAACTGTCCCTTACAGAAAACGCAGGATCTCCAGCATGTCATGAAAACTGCACAACACGTATGTGGATTACGGCTGCGTTAAATGATTATTTTTGTAATCGATTAATCTAGGAAATAGTTTTTTGATGCATCGATTAATCTAACGGTTAATTTTTAAATCCGATTTGATTCGATTTCAATTTGATTATCGATGATCGCTCCATAATTTGACCTATATAGCAATTAATGCTAATTTATCTCCATGAATAAAAGACAAATTTCTTGCTTCCGATATATTTTAATTCAAGTTCAAAAATGATTTGTATTGAACAATACAACGATAAAGTGCACAAAGTTGTAGTGCATAAACCAAAAATAATATAATACAAATTTTCTTTCAATAAATATAACCGCAATAAACACAATCTATATGGATATATATATACTGTATACATATATATATATATATATGTATATATATGTATGTATATGTATGTGTATATATATATATATATATATATATATATATATATATATGTGTGTATATATATATATATATATATATATATATATATATATATATATATATATATATATATATATATATATATATATATATATATATATATATGTGTATGTGTGTGTGTGTTTAAGTGGGCAGTGGGCACAAGTTCTATTTGTGCGAGGCTGAAGCACAATGTCAATGTTGCAGTTTGAATGAATACACAAATTATGTGGTGCAGTTTGGATGAATAAATGCTCAAGGTGGTGCGGTTTGGATGAATGACCGGGTTAATCATTGCAAACAAGGAAGGAAAAAAAAGTTGAAAACTTACGGTGTCTTCTTCACACAAGCAGCTCCCGAGTGCTTGCTCTTAAGTGCTGGTTCATCGCGGTTGTGCTACTTCCATACTTTTGACGTCTTATTACGAGATATTTTCTTCTCCCTCGAGTCTGGCTCGCTGCTACTCAATGCCGCTGCAATTTTTTGATTCTGATTTGTTTCCCGTCGCGTCGCACCACAACGGAAGAAAAAAAAAAGAGGCTTCAGCGTCCTCTATCTAAACAATAGCCACATGCTAATTGTATTGTGTCATTGCTAGCTTGCTTCACACTTCAACAATCAAACAAAAAACGAAAAAAACCTCACCAGATAAGCCAACCTCCACGCTTATTTCCTCCAAGCCATCTCCCCGTTCACGTAGTTTGTCATGTTGTCCATGTATCCATAAATTTGTGTGTCCACATTCACAAGGCTGGGTCCTCCGAATGTGGAATTTGTCGGCTTGTAAATG
Organism: Vanacampus margaritifer; assembly: GCF_051991255.1. Taxonomy (NCBI): domain Eukaryota; kingdom Metazoa; phylum Chordata; class Actinopteri; order Syngnathiformes; family Syngnathidae; genus Vanacampus; species Vanacampus margaritifer. The sequence goes on from NC_135433.1 coordinate 20,636,746, forward strand.
AATGGATTGTCAATGCTGCCTTCATTTGTAAGTCCGTGCCGTCATGCAGCCATCAAATTCGGCTCTCAGAGGCCTTGTGAATTTATTTGAACACACTTATTGTTGTATTGTGTTGCATTGCTACACGTTGTACACAATATACGTGCACTGTAACCGCGTCCTGTGTTTTGTCTCCAAGGAGACGTATTTGGTGAGATAGATATTAAGGGTGTGCCAAAAAATCGATTCTCATAAGAATCGCAATTCTCATTTAGTACGATTCAGAATTGATTTTAAATGTCCCAAAATAGATTTTATTTAAATTATTTTATGCTGTCTTCCCTTTGCTTGTGTTTGCCTTTATTGGGAGCGCTGTTTGTGTTGTACCCAGTTTGGCCACTTAGAGGCAGTGTGGTTCCACGCGGTCTGATACACTGCTAAGTTGTAGCCACATTAGAGAGTAGAAGGAAAAAGTCACGATCAAGTTATTCCAATAAAAGTTGTTTTTTTTGCGGCATGAAGCCGTTCTTTTGAATGATAAAAGTGCCGCGAGTAGCGCGCTAATTAGCATTAGCGAGTCAGATTGGAGTCGGTCATTACGATTCCTTGAACATCTATAAATTGAAGCAAAAATCATTGTAAATCAAATCATTGTGAATCAAAAATCATTCTTAACTGAAAATCGATTCTGAATCGAATCGCACACCCAAAAATCTAAATTGAATCGTGAGACATTCGAAATAGATATTCTCTACGCCGATTGGCTGTCGCTGACGCAATGCCGGCAAAAGTGACGCATGGACGTGCAGTTATTGCGTCAACGACATCGATGACGTTGATGCGTCGTCCCAGCCCTGATATGGATTAGCCTTCACAGGACTACGCCACATATATGAAAACCGTGTCCCAAAGAAACATATCCTCAACACCTGGAAGACTCTTACAGAAGAATCACAGTCAGGGCAACAAGACAAAAAAAACAACAGACATCTGACTCTTGAGCAAATTCCATCATTATCTACCAATCACAATGTGCCATATTTCCATTTTGTAATCCTGCTCACTTAAATGTCTACACTTGAATATTTGCATGCCTGCACCCTTCACAATATATACATATTTTTCACTAACTAGACTACTAGAGTATTACTACTCCACAAAGTTCACATCAAATTTAACAGTAAAACAAATCAATAAGTTGATGTGTGATGACATCATCATGTGAATACACACATTAAGCTGGAGTGTGTACGTGTGAGCGGGAGGTTTACTTGACATGTCTGTAGCCGAATGAGGTGAGTGGCGCAGACGGTCTTCAGGGATGCTTCCTGATCGTGTCGCCAGTCGGCGGCCTGATTGCATTGCTCAAGGTCAACAATGGCTACGTGATGTGAAAAAAATTCACGAGTAAATAAAACCTCTACGTTGTTCAAAGTCTCAAACAAATCTCAATGTTTTTCATCAATAATAGTAAGCCTACAATCATGCAGAGGCTTGTGTAGCAGCATGTTGTTTTGGTGCTTTCCAGAGGGCAAGGGCGACCTGCTGATGGACCCGCTTATGGTCGACTGGTTCAATCTCATTCGAAAGAAGCAAATGTTCATCAGGAAGGAGTCCGAACTTGTCTACACGTGAGTAGCTGTCGCTTGGTCAGTTAATTTTTCATTTTTTTCCTTTGTGTTAAAAGTAAAATTCTGTTCAAATTAAAAAGATGTACTGTAAAATACGAGTGTGATATTGATTTGTGTGTCATTTTTCTGCCACTGGAGGGCATAATTGCATTTGTAAGACGGTGACAGCTCAGTGCATTTATTTTTTAATTACAGTTTTTCTCCATAGGTTTGGCACATTTCTTGAAACTGAAATGACATATTTAAAATACTATGGACAAATCCCTTAACTACCCTACAATTGGTCTCAACTAAATGGCATTTTTTATTGCTTTCATCAAATTGCCAATGTCTCAATTGCCTCAGTGGATCTGTGCACAACGTGGCCACATTTAGCACATTTTCCAAACGAACAGATCTTGCTGATCGAACTGGATTAGTTGTTTTTCATTTTAATGGCTTTTCTCTCCAAAACTTGTCAGCAGGATTTCAGTGTGCAAGTCATAATATGCAAAATCATCTGTTTAATTGTCAAAATTAGTCCAGCAAAACACAGGAGATCAATGTAGAGGATGGTTGAGACATTCACGCCGTTTTTTTCCGCTGCGACGTGGATAAAAACCTTTGGCCATACAGAGAGCAGCGTATGGATGGCTAAGAGAGGGAAGGTGACGATAGTGACTGCACAAGAAATTCTGTAGAGTAAGTTTGACTCTATTTTAAGTAAATTTGACTCTATTTTGAGTGGGACCAAATAGACTCAGTTTTAGAGTAATATTTACGCTTGGACAAGAGTAAAATAAAGAATTGAAAAAAATAAAATAAAAGTCACTCAAGGATTGAGGAACCTTCAGGTTGGGAAACGGCCGCAGTTCTACCTGAGCTACGCCACTTCTACTGTTTGCTTAGCCCCAAGATGTTTTTGGTCTCAGAGTTATGAAGATTTCAGCTGACACGAGCGATATACTAACACACAGCAGGAGCTCTTTAGCTCAGGGCGTCGATCGGCTGTCTTCCAAGCCGAAAGTCGTGAGTTCGTTCCTCAACCCTTGAGTGACTTTTTTTTTTTTAGCTTACACTCTTCTAAGTGTAAATATTACTCTAATACTGAGTCTATTTGGTCCCACGCTAAGTAGAGTCAAATTTACTCGACAGAATTTACTGTGTAGTGAAAGTGTTACAGGAGTTGGTTCTTTATTTACGCTGTGCGCTAGATATAATTTTTGTTATTAGTTTTTCATAAATAAACAGAATTCGGCTTACACTTTATTTTGTTGCACTCTAATGTGCAAGTAACTGTGTGAGTAAAAAGTGTTGCAGTTTCCTTGACTGTGAGTGGAGTATGTCAAACTTTGAAAACTGCTCTTGTAAAATCAATTTTATATATAATTGTATTTTGTTCGCGGCACCTATGCAGTTGTGACAAAACATCTGATGATTTTGACTTGCAGTGCTTACAGAATGCCAAAGGGACAATACATTTTGGGGGCACTGACTACTTGTATGACATAGAAATTTGATTTTTATTTTTTTTCTGAGAGAGAGCTCAGTATTGTTCATTCGGTAATTTTACCGATTCAACATCATCATTGCTCTCTCTTTATTTTATTTTATTTTTTATTTTTTTATGTGCGTGAGTATGTGCGTGCGTGTGAGTGTGTACTCATTAATTCACCTAACACCTATTAAAAATCCCATTAAAAAAATAAATAAATTTGATTCTGGTGGTGTTGTGCAAAATCATCCAAGTTACTTTTGGCAAAAGCACTAAGTGAATGCAGATGAGCCAACGCAATTGAGAAAGATCTTTGCTGTTGTGACTGAACCGACTCTTTGTTTGGGAAAAGAACTTGAAGTGAAGCATGTGTGAGCAGTTTTGGGATAGATATGTGCTTTTGCTAATTAACTAATAGGTTGTGCATAAATGTAGGTCTGTTTGACCAAATAAACTTGCAGTTTTAAAAATGTCATCTCTGTTAATGTGCCAAACCTATGGAGAAAAACTGTAAGCTATCTAATCTTTAACATTAAGTGAATTGTGAAATTCTGCACTTTTTCCTTCATTTTGTCTCCACAAATATATGCATGATTTTTATTAAATAAGTGTAGTACAGCCTTTCCAAGTAAAGGGGTGGTCATTACTCGCGCATTCCAAAAAAAATTGTTAAAGGAACTTTACATTAACTCAAAATTAACTCACTAATTTTGACACCCCTAATTAGATAGATAGATAGATACAAAAAATTCTAGATGAATCTTTGCACGGACTTCCAAACAACATCCAGATGTTGTGACAGAGATTATTTGTGATGTTTCAGAGCGAGGACTCAGGAGCTGGAGCGGCAGCAGCCACGTGTCGAGCACGAACTCCGCAGGCTGCTGGACAAGCCGGGTAAAAGTTGACGTCACGCTGCAATGCTTCTGCTTGTGGAGCTGACTTTCCCATTGGGTGCAATAGATGGCATCAAGTCTCCTGAGGAGCGAACGCGTGAGAAAATGCTGATGCGCAATCTAATGGAGATCGTGGATGGCAGGAACGCCATCGTGGAAGTCCTGGATGACGACCGCCTCAGGTGAGCGTAATTAATGTTGTTATTATGAAGGAACAACAAATCAATTATTTTCCAACGTTTTTTCTTTTTTTTCCGATAAAGTAATTTTTTAGGAAGGGATTTAGACTTTGCAGTCAAGGCTAAATTGGATTGGCATCATCAATGACGTCATTGATTGAAAAAAAAAAGGGGAAAACAGTACCCTCTGCTGGCTCACTTCCTTGAATGCAGAGTCACTTTTATTCCAATCACTAATGCAGCTTTTTCTAAACTCATTTTCAGGGAATTAGCAGAGGATGAGCAGCTGAATGTGATGATGAAAAATTTGGGTAAGGACAGTGTATAATCTTTAATCCTTAGTTTTTATGTTAAGTTTGATGGACAATTTGTTTGTGTTTTTTGTTTCCTTTTGTTATTATTAGGATTAAAGAAAGGCAAACCTAAAAGGAAATCCGCCATCTCAAAACTGTTTGGTCGAAGAAGTAAGCGGCGAGTGGAATAATTTTCCAATTATTTGCTAAATCATTGCCTTACAACTTTGAGACATTTTGAGGTCATCGTGTGAATAAAGTGGCGTACACACACACACACACACACACTGATTTCAACATCTTAATGAAACTAGTCAACCCTGAATTCGGTTAAGATGTGTGATCGTAGATATTAAATATGTTAAAAGAGGAACCAAATCCCTCCCCAAATTTTTGCAGCAATGCGTATGTCCACTGCCCAGGATGTTGACCGGAATTAACGTCACAACATTTGTGCTCGCAGGTGTCATGTGACCAAAACCAGAAAACAAGTTGCTGCCATAATATCTACGGGGTGATGACACAAAACTATCATGTCTTCAACCCATAGTTACGCTAGTTATCACAGATAGTTATGCTAGCAAGTAGCAACTATTGGTCGATGCTTTCATGTCAAAAATTATCATGCCAGGTATTCTTGCAAAATGTTGCTATTTAGTTCCACTAGCATTTAAGTCACTCTTAAAGGGACAGTGTGGCTCATTTTTCAATTTTTCAATATGCATTAATTTTAAAAACACGCTATTAATTTCAATAATATGCAAAATAGAAAAATAAAATGATATCAACATATTTTTTTAATATATCTATATATAGGTGTAGGTCCAGTAATCGCTAATTATATTACATAGAACACGCCGCACATTACAGGAGGCTGACATGTTTTGCCGCCATCTTTCTGCTACGGATGCCCGAAAGAGATGAACATAGTGAATAGTAATTGGTGGTAGGCTTGCGAAGTGTGGTCACTCTGAGGCACTGTAGTGCAAATGCAAGTGCTTCGAACTTAGGTCATTGCATCCTATTAGTTCTCCACTAGATGGCACTAAATTCTACACACTGTCTCTAACACTGCACACGACAGGATAATTGCTCAGGATAATTATTCAGACATTCCGTAATCGGGCCTTTTCTGGCTTTGATTGTAAGCGTTGAAAAATTTGTAAAAGTATCCCTGATTATCGGCATGTGTGTATGCCACTTTGGCAGGATTACTGTCAGAATGCAGCATAAACAATTTTATAAAAACGTTGGCCTTGTGTGAGGTTTGGTCTCCCTTGGTGCTTTTGTTTGTATTCTTTTTGATAGCAATGTAAAAGACATCCAATTTTGCAGGCCCAATTGTCGTGTTTATTATTCAGTATTACCTGCATATCGCATTTCCCACTGTCACACACATACCATGTCACCTACCTACCATCCTGTGTTTATTCATTTTTTACTTTGTAATAATAACTTGTCCCTGTGTGTTACTTTAATTAGTCATTAATCTTTTACCCCAAAAATAAATAAATCATCCAATCAGATGGCGCGAGGTCAAAAGTAGGTCGTTGGCGGTTGAAATAATTTCTGCTACATTATGTGCATATTAGACACACGTGTAATCCTTCCACAGTCTCCCAGCCAAATTGAAATTATTTCATTAATAATTACAATAATGGATTTTAACAAATTTCCTGTAACGACATTAGCAGGAGAAGAAGACAGAGGGGCGGAGGAGGACGCGGCGGTCTTGTTAATTAAGCCACACGTGTTGAGCAGCCTCCATTTTGTACTGTAGGTGGCAGCCTGGCTATGCTCTATCACACACACTCTCTTACACGCACACACAGCCACCACTTGCAAAATCCAATTTGCCACACTTGCAGACAGTTAATTTCTTTGCTAATTTTATAAATGCTGTATAAAAAAAAAGGAAAAAAAGAGAAAGTTTGAGCCGTGCCGACGCAGTTATGCTACGTGAAAGAGGATTAGCTCTGGCGCTAGCTTATGGCGGCCAAGGCTTATAAACTATAGTGCGGCCTTATCACACGTCTGACGTGCTTTAATTAAACATTACTCTTTACTAATATCTGCACGGCGAATGTGCCGCACCTGAATGTGCGGCCTGCTCGCTTTTAGCATTTTAGCCTGGAAAGGAAGGCGCGCTTGTAGCAACTTTCAACTCTGCCGTCCAACAAATCCTTTGAAGATTAGCGCGCGTGTGCACGAGGTGGAATTATTGTGCAAAAGCTGAAGAGTATTCGCACATAAAGCACATACATGGGGAGAAGTTATTCTGTGCCCAGTTTGTATTATTCTGCCCACTTTTGCTGCGATTCCACTGCTTCCCCATTTCTCAGCCTATCTAACCTTTCAAAATTTAAGACATTCACTCTGATTCAATTTTAATAAATTCCCATTTTTGTTTTAAACCCCCCCCCCTTTTTTTTTGTTTTTGTTTTTGCAACAAGCAACTCAAATGTGAAATGTAAATGAACTGCAACAGATACGACACGCAGCTCACTTTGCGATGCATGAAATGGTGATCACAAAGTCGGAACTGAGCTCTGAGATGATGTTTGGTGTGTAAAAAAGAAAAAGAAAAAAAGGAACAGGAGTAAGAAGTGGCACCCGTGTGATGCGTCTGACAGTCGAGACTTGAATGTGTGATATTAGAGTTAATTAAAGCTTTGCGCCCCGTCTCCTGCAAATGCTTGCACTGGTGCAATTAAGAATCAAAGGCGAGGGCTTAGTGTCAGGGGGTGGCTGGGGTGTAAAATACATGGTTGCAAACAGGAATGGGACCCGATTCGCCCAGCTAGCGCCGAGCGACAAGCATTAACAACAGCCTCAAATTAGAGAGGCATTAATATTCATAAGTAAAACAATTTGTGTGTGCGTGCGAGTGATGAAATGGAATCCTCTGAGGTGAGCCCTTGTGTCCAGGCTGCTCATTAGAATTTGCCATTAGCCGTCAAGTGCTTCATCTGTATGAAAAGTCTCTTTTGAGCTGAATTTGTAATCTTGTTGGGGGGAACTTTGCCATTGAAATACACTCACCCGGACACAACAATAGATACACCCACGCTAACTGTATCCAAAAATGATGCTTTCGCATGCATAGTATAGCTATTTGTAATTAATTTACTGACTGGGGTTGGTTTACAAGTGCACTGGATCACACTGAAAGGTGTTTGTCAAATTTTGGTTTATTTGTGTATGCCACAAATAAAACGTAGTTAAGCCCAAAATGGTTCAAATTTTCAGATGAGGGCAAGGCAAGACTGTTTTATTTATTTACACATTTCACACACAGGCTAACTTAATGTGCTTTGCAGAACTAAAAGTACATTTAAAAGCATTTAAAAAGCAAAACCGTTTAAAACAAAGTACAGAAATATATTACAGCTTGCAAAAATGAGGGTAATAAAAAAACACAGTGCTAGAAAAAAAAAATTGGATTTAAAAAATGATTTAAAAGACTTAGACCATAGTCATTGGGAGGGAAAATATATATTTTTAACTGCACTTAAGTTTAAGTAAATCTGAACTTGCTAATTTAGTAAATTTAGACTTGCTATTTTGACCAAAATAGTTATTTTCTTCTTTTTTGGGCAATATACTATTATTATTACTAGTTTAGTTTTTGTTTAGTTTTTGCATTGGTCCACAACATTCTGTTGATGCTCTACATTTACGGTTGATCAAATAGTGTATTTAATGGGATCCTGCAATGGTGGAAAAAAGGCTGCTTTTTGTTTAAATCTTAATGAACCATTGTAAAAAAACAAACAAACAAAAAAATGTCATTGTCATTTTCCAACTAAATGCTTCAACATGTCTCACATGTCAACTCTTCTGATTTATAGCCTGATCGCATTTTTTTCAATGTGCTTAATATAATTAAATCCAGTCTAAAAAAAACAAATGAAAGACCCTAAATATTTGTTTGAACCCTGCATGTGGCTAAACAAGCTTTAACTGAAATATTAGAAACAACTTTTGGTGATGCAATAAAGCACATGTTAATTAGCTATTTATTGATTGGCTAAAATTGTTTCAAATGCATTGATTTAGTTTCTATTCATTTCATTTCATTGTTCATTTATTTCAAGCAGCAATACACATTAACAATATATCAATTTCTCCAAACAATAGTGAGTGGGAGGAAGAAAAACGTATTAAGTCCCACCCCCTATCTCATGAATATCAAACTTAGAAAACAAATTGAGCTATTTTCCTGCAAGCTTGCAGTAACCAACAGGGGTTTCCATGAACACTGAAAAACAAGTGTGTTTACAAACAGAACTAAAACAATGTGTTAATTAACTAAGATGACATCAAAAGCTCATACCAGCAATGGTAATGAAAAACAACAATACCAGCTTGGGTAAGAGACAAAACTGAAACAAAACAAAAGCACAAACAGCACATATCAATAATTCTAAGACAACACGTAGTAGGTGCAATAAAGTATAACGAAGTGCATTTCTTTCCAATGAATGTTTTACTTTGTTAATAACTGAGAGGCTTTTGGAGATTTTTGTTTTTATATGTCTGACGTGGGTCTTCCATGTCAACTTCTCGTCTATTATAACTCCTAAAAATGTTATCTCATTTACATTCTCAATCTGAACACCATCAATAGTTATAAGCAATTCATAATTACACTTAACATTACCAAACATCATAACTTTTGTTTTGTGTAAAGTTTGAGATAATTTATTACTACTATAAATTATGTTTGCATCATCTGCAAATAGTATAAGCTTTAGTGATTGTAATACATTAAAAACATCATTTATATATATATATATATATATATATATATATATATATATATATATATATATATATATATATATATATATATATATATATATATATATAAATATATATATATTGAAATGCTTTGGACCTAACACAGGGCCTTGGGGAATACCACAAACAATGTCAAGTTCGTCTGATGTACAGTATATTGACCCATTTTAATGTATTGTACCCTTCCTGTGAAATAACTTTTTTAACCAGCTATACCACATATCTCATTTATCTCATTAAGCTTCTTGTAAATAATCAACTAAAAAATGGCAGAATTTTTTTTTGGGGTGTGAAATATTCCATAATGATTTGGTTATTAAAATGAGGTATTTAACATATTTTACATACACAATTTTATGTTTGTATGACTTGGCCCATTTTTCTGTTAAAAATAAATAAATAAATAAATAATGCCCATCTCTGCCATAGATGGTACCTAATGTTATGACCCATGGCACACACAAGCCCAATTGCATCATCTTTAAGCTCCGCCCCATGGCGAATTGCTGCCACTGGCCTGTAATTACGATACTCCAGGTAATTTGATCAGGCTCATTAGCTCTGATGAGTAAACGAGAAGGGCGCCTCTAATTTATCGGGCCCGTCCGCGCCTGAGACGAGGCTTCTCATCAGCGCCGTCATAATATTTGAATAGCGAGCTTAATGCCTTAGCTCTACGCCCGACAGATCGGCTCCGCTGCTGCTTCTCACTTCGATCTTTTTCTTTCTCTCTTGCGGCCTCACATGCTTTAAAAAGCTTGTTTGTTTACGTTCTGTCACTCAAAATGAGATTCTCACACCTCCAGCAAACAAAAAATGGCATTGTTTTGCTACCTATTGACTGGCAAAGATCCATTTTCTGTGTCACGCGGCACTAGCGGTGAAAGCGGGGCGCATCAAAATTTGCATTGACGGGAAATTATGCATGGCGGGCGAGTGGGAAATGAAATATCTAAAGTGCATGACTGGTAGACTTGACAAGTGCAGCTTTCATCCATCTCAAATGAATAATTTTCACTTGCCTTAAACATCCCTAATCCAAGCATGTTATCAGCGGGCGCACAGGATTCTGACAGACTTTTTTTTTCCCCGGCAGAACGGCGTCGCAACTTTCGACTCGACGCCGCAGATTCATGCGAGCCACACTCGTGGTCTGAGCCACTCACTTTTTATCCTCTCCCGCTGCGTGCCGGGATCAGTGAAATTCCCTCGCAACACAATATGCGCATGTGATGCCGGGCGCGAATAGATAGCGCCGCGTCTTCCTCAATGGTCACGTTTTACCCGCGATTCACCCTGGCAGCTTGTTCACGGGGATGTGGGGTTAGACTTCTTTTTCGCCCCCGTAACCCTTTGTCCTCTATTTCAGGGTTCAACTCTGCTAATATGCTACGCAAATGTGCTCACTGGCTGTAACGTCAAGCAACGGCCTAGTGTGGCTAGGCTAGGATAACTTTTACTAGTCCAATTTAAAGCCTTTTTTTTACCCTTTAGGGGCCACCGTGTTGTGTTAACTCGTTCACTGTCAGCTAAATCAGAGCTCTCTATTTTGCAAGCTGAACTAAGTGAGCTAAGTAATCGCCTATTTTGCGATTTTATTTCTTTATTCAGTTTGTCACTCTTTTTTGATTTCCTCTCGTTTAACTAGTGTGTAGTTCCACTTCAGGCCACTAGATGGTAAAACACAATTATTTTTTGATACTGTACATTTGAAAGAAGAAGAGTAAAAACAGGAAGTGTTTCAAGCTCTCGCTAGTTTCTCTCTGATCTGAATATACTTTTTTTATTTATGAAATTACAATATACTGTATGACTGGATAGCCGATACACTCCCGTGCAAGCTGTTGAAGGACTTGCTCCTCCCTACTCGCGAGAAGACTACTGTTTTAATACGGTATACGTACAGATTAGACATATACAGCTCGTAGGCAGTTAGCATCGGGCCGGGGGCGGGTGGGGTGATTTGTGGCGGTGTGGTCACTATTTTTTAGTAGTAAAAAAAATTAATTAATTAACAAATGGACGGTATGTGCTGCTTTGAAGACCCCCCTTTTTTTTTTATTGCCCAGTTCCTTAGACCCTTATATTAAATTTGGCAGAGGCATCTTTTGTTGATTTACCGTTATAATTCTTTAATAAAAAATATATACAAGTTTCCTCTTGAAAACATCATTAAGCATATCATTTATGCATGTAAATAAGGCAAGTTGTAAAATGTCGAAAGTCCTTTTGTTTATGTTTAACAAATTTAAAACATAATAAACCATGCTGTTTTTACTAAGTACTGTCTCAAATGTTCTTAAATTTCGATACTGTAAATGTATAGGATCACATGCCGAGAAACATATCTTGGGAGGAGTAGTATGGCGGCCTCGCGGCTTCAAAAGTCTTGGCCAATTGGCTATCCAGTCATATATTCAGATCAGTGTCGTTTTTGCTGAAGCTTGTTGAATGTCAGGTCCTCTTCAATCCAGCTTTTTATGCCTACGCCTGTTTTTACTCATTTGCTCATTCTTCTGGTTTTGAAGTTAGTTACATCACTGTTAAATCCAAACCAGACATGCTTTACTATGTATTGTTTGAAGGATCACTTGTCTGTCACTATTTTTGCTCACATCAAAAATGAGTGGTTTAAAACAAAGGGTGTGATTTTCCAAGTTCTGTATCTGATCCAGATGAAAATATTTGCAAATAACAGCTGAAAATGTTTTATTCTAATGTCAAGACCAGATATTTTTAGGTTACAGCGAAATAAGGGAATTGGAGTTTTGGAGGAGTGTGATTTTTTATTTTTTTTCACTATTGTTGCGAGCTTCTCCCACCTTCATTCCCCTCATTCCCATTCACCCGCCATATCGCGTTAAGCAAATACTCCCGACAATAAACAATTAAATGCGTAATTTATATTTACGAGGCTAATCCGCGTGATAGCTGCTAATGCGCGGGGTTACCTGGCTATTTTTCAATATCCACTTTCACACAAGCCTCCCGCCCTCCCGCACGCCGATAAGAATATTAACCTCATCGGTTTCAGGTAACTTTCAACGCTTGAACATCTTGTCTTAAAGACCCGGGTGCGCAAGCGGGAGTCTCAGCCTTGGCATTTAGTGACATTTTAAGCCTTTTAACAGAATCCAGACGGGGATTTGCCGTTTCCACCAAAGGAAAATAATTTATATCCTCCATTTCGCAGAAACTGTGGGTAGAGGGATTAAATGCAGCACAGAGATTTGTATGTGGTGCAAGTAAAACAATGTTGTGACTCAGTTAATACATTTGCTCTCATCCACTTTCATGTTTTTTTCTTTTTTCTTTTTTTAAATGGGACTCGTTACTCATCGGTCTGAGGCTGGCTTTGGAGCCTGTGAGTCTGAAGTGTGCGGGTCACACTCGTGACAGCACCAATTACTTGCATCACCTCCCAATCAATCTTCCTTAAAGCTACAATATGTCGTAATTTTAGCTCCAAATAACAGCTCCGGAATCACTTGGATGGCACGCTGGCTTCTAATAAGAAGTATAGCTTGTCTGTTGTTGCCATGGTAACCAATGACTTATTGTAATCGCCTACCTATTGTAGCTGTCTATAATAGTAGCGGTAGCGGACCAGCCCGGTTATTTCACATTTTTCTAGCGATCCATTTGAGATTTTCAAATAAACACAATTATGATATTACACTGATGGGATCACCAATGTGGTGTCGTGGCATCATCGGTGATGGGAGATTATGATTTTCTAGGAATTAGGATCATTTCAAAATGTAAGCTCTGGCAGAGATTTATAGAAATAAAGTTTTGCATATTGGTATTTATATATTTCATAATTATTGTGACAAATCGTTGAGCAGTACCTTCACATTAATGAATGCCATTTATTAATATTAATAACTACTGCCCTCACTAAGTTATCTTCTCAGAATCAATTATGCTGTTGAATATTCCATTGATTACTCGGGCAATGGTTCCCTTCCCCCACTTTATTTTGAATTTGAAATACATTTTTTGTGTCGATCAAATTTTTGTTTTAGCCAAGATCGCCAATTCTATCTTTCCCTGCCCTAACAATATATATATATATATACATATAAAAAAACAACATGATTGAATGTAATTTGAACAAATGTATAAATGCAGAAGTGTGTCTCAAACTGGTAGGCCTGTGCTCTTAATCAGTAGCCAAGAAGTAGCTCTCAGCTTCAAAAAGGTTGGTGACCCCTGTTATACAGAATTTCATAATAAAACGGCTCAAATATTTCATTTTTAGGACACTGTAAAACCAATAGTTTTTAGACTTGAATAGGGTGTAACAATATGCAGAAAATGAGGGTTTGGAACGCACCTTGGTTTTAAATTCACAATTTGTTTCACATTCGGAAAAGCTATGGATTGAATGACAAACCTATCGGTACATTATCCAATAAATAAAAGATTCAGACCAAAATAATGTAAACAATAAAATACCCAGCCAGTAGAACCCAGCCAATTTATTCAGCCGATATCGGCCCGTTCGAAATCAGGAAAAATAGGCTGACTTTTTGTCATTATTAATTGGCCGTTTAATTAAATATCTGAATTTTATTCTCCGAAATAATGGAATCACCATCCGATGCTTGTGGTTTCGATTTTTTCCTGCAGCCGGCTTAGGCGACATACCGAGGCCCCTTTTCCACAGGAAGAAAACAGCTCTTTTTGACGTGATCTCAATTAATCTCAAATTATGTTTGTCCATTGACAAAAGTAGTTACTACCAAAGCAGAGCTGGACTGGCACAAAAAAATCGACCCTGGCATTTTGACCTGGCTCGCCCCGGCCCAGCCCAGCCCAACTCTTACCTAACGTGTAGTTCTGCCACTGATGTTTACTGATGATGTTTCATTTTGCTATCTATATTCAAAATGGATTAACGGACTGGTCCCTCCCAAATTTGGGCTAGTCTGTTGGGGTAAAATGTAGGAAAATAAAAATTAAAAAGCACTGCATGGGCCTCAAAAGAGGCCCGAATGCCAGATGGCCAGTCCAGCCCTGCTACCAAGTACAGTATGTGTCGGATCGGTATGAATTACTGCGTGTGGCCTATTCATCATTCGTAAAGTCGGCCTGAATGCTGCAGCGTTAGACTCCAGAGTCTCCACTTTGCTGCAGCTCTCCGTTCAGAAAACTCTAACATGCCACATGAAGAGACAAAAATAACAGGAGCTCATTTGTCACTCCATTGTTGTTGCTAGCATTTGTTGACGCGTACAATGCAGTGTGATTTTCCCGAAATCTCTAGGGGGAGCCCTTGCCCTTGAGCCAAAAAAACAAAACAATTATTCATTTCTGCTTCTTTAAAGCAGTCAAGTAACTCTTGTTTTCCCTTCCATGTAGATTTGCACTGGTCGCTGCACATGGGTGGCAGTTTTTTTTACACAAAGGCCCCCTTCGTGCATGTTAGCCGGGCCTGTGTGTGCGACATGCAGCGTTTGTGTTCCATGTGTGTGCGCGCTGTGATGCACTGCCTCTTTATCTCACGGACGGCAAGGTTAATGAAGTGCTGGCACTTTTGGAGGAAGTGGAAATGGGATGAGTCGCGAAAAGACCAGAGGAAGCTTGGAGATGAAACGTCCGGCCCTTAGCGGCTGTAAGTGGCAATTCTGCTGTCTTCGCCACTCACAATAAGAAAGGCAAAAGGGGGTCTTGGCTGGGAAGTGGGGGGCAGTTGGGGGGGGGGGGGTGTCATCCTCTTAAACACAACAGACGTCTCTACACGGACGGGTTGATTGCATCTCTTTCAGCGCGCCTCATGAGGGATGACATTAACATTGTAAATTGAGCTGTCAAGCAAGTCCTCATAAGACTGTTTCCCGTCACGCATTTAATCCCGTTTTTGTGCTCTGACGTGTTCCCGATTGTGCTCACGCCGAGGATCATAAGCAAAAAAATAAAGAACATTATGATGCCACGACTTAAACAAAAAGTCGACTGATGTAAAGCAGCTAAGAGTGGAAGTCCTTGCAAAGATTTGGGGAAAGCCGCACAGACTTTTTTCACAGTGGCGAGCGGTCAGGGTCAGCCAGGCCTTTTCTATCAGCAGCACTGACTGATGCTGATTTATTCACAACAGTCTATTCTCTTCATTTTGTAGCATTTCTCTTGACTGCACTGCTTCCATTCCAGTACATGTACTGTATGTGGATGTTAGCTTTTATTGATTGAAAAACTTTTGTCCAGTGAGGTTTCAGCATCAATGTGTTGCCATGTCAATGTAGTCTACCCAGGGCCTTCACAATCAGTAGTGCTGCTGGTCCATATAACTTAATTTAAAGCAGTCGTCTCTAACCACTGGTCCCTGGTACCAGTCTGCGGGCCATTTGATACTTACTTACGAAAGAATATTATTTTATTTTATTTTATTTTTGTAGTGGAGAATATACGTGCTGATCAGGAATGTCCGTCATGAAATGATGATTAATTTCAAATTGGGAATGCCCGTGAATCTTAAAAGGACAAGTAAGAAAATGCATGGATGGATCGATCTTATTGGGCAGTGCAGTTGCGTAATGGATCTCAGCTCGAGCGTGGATTTCTTCCAACACGCAGGATATGTTAGCTTAGCTGTGGGAATGAGGAAATCAATATTTTTACTTAACACATTGTTTATTTTCACAAATGACATCTCAGCTCATGTACAACAAGAATGGCAATCACCATTGAAGTGGAGTCACATTTACACTTGGAAGTGAATCAAATATTCAGAGTAAATGTAATGTAAAAAGAAGTGACCAAATATATTGTTTTTAGAGTAAAATGTACTTTATGAAATTTACTGTGTTGTTTCTTGAGTTGTGAAAATCCGGATGCACATTCATTGTCGAGCGTCATCGCCACTTAATCAACATCCTTCCTTGATCGTGGTTCTCGGGTTGGCGTCATTACATTTTGTATGCATCGACCGTGTAACTAATTACTAATTTGCATGAAAGTGAAAACTAAATTGCCAGCTCCAGCGCCAGCCTGGTTGTAATAATTCTGTATTTTTCACAATAGTTAGTTTTCATTTTGTTTTTATTTTTTTTATTCAATTAATTCTAATTATTTTTAGAGCACATTTCCTAGTTTTTTATCATTTGTTTTTTTTATTTTTTAGAAGCTTCATTTTAGCGTTTTTATTCGTTTTAGTGTTTGTTTGTTTTTAAATTATTTTAAAGTATTTTATTGAGTGCAAGATGATTTAAAAAAAAAAGGCCACAATTAGTATTGTAAAACAAAGTAAACTACAATTCCCAAATGACTGTCCGACGTTCTACCACACGGCCAAAAAACAATACTAAAATAAATACTTTTAAAATCAACCTCAAAAGTTCATGCATGAAATAAATTGACAAAGATGAAAATCAAGGACATTTTCATTTGGGTAAGTTTTATAAATGTAATGTGTTGTTTAAGTTATCGCTTTATAAAGACACTCGTCTTGGCTCCACCCTCATGAATAAATGGAAACAAATGCAGAAGTTGATTCCTGTTTCCAGTTTAGACAAAGAACAGGAACATAAGCTAATGCTAATGCTCACAATTCTTCAACTTTTCTTTTTTTGCGTGCTTGTAATGTTCCAATTCCCTTTACATGCACGTGAGCTAATAGGTAAACAGTCCTGTATGGACGAAATGAAGCCGATGAATTAGCATATAGATGAGTTCCTCTCACACAAATAGCGTTCTTTTGCCTCCCGTGTGCTCAGCTGAGATCACGTCTGTAAAGTGTGCGTAGGCCACCCCAAAAAATGTACATTAATCAATTTCAGTCATCAAGCCGTCTAATGCGAATACTTTCCCCCTCGTTATTTCCTCATCGCTCAAAAACGATGCCTAAAAAGGGGGCGGGAAAACTCCCCAGAGCGGCGTAATTGTTTCGACAAACACCGAGGGACGGCGGCGCGTAAACAGCGACGACAAATTAACTTCCTTTTCCCGTGTAAATCTGCATTCATGAGGATGAATACAGTAAATACGAGTGCACCTCATCGTCACCGCTGACTTGTGTTTGATCCTCATTACTGTAATTCCATAAAAACAAACACAAGCCTCTGTGAAGTATTTACGGCCTAGCTGTTGTTAATATGCCCAAAGAAGCTTACGGAATTGGGTCAGCTAATTAAGCAATTAGCTTATTCCGGCTCCGTGGTCAGGGCCGCCGCTAATCTGCCGAGAGTTTCGTCTGCCGCCCTGACAAAGCGCCGCGTCTCTTCAGAAGCCATCTTTCCCCATCCGCACGCCTAATGCGCCCATTTCCCATGCAAATCCCCGCCAGTGAATCGCTTGTTTATTGTCAACTTGCTACACGGAGACATTTATGTAGCGCCGCTCAAGTGTTTTGCACTCTGCGTCAGGAGCTGTGTTAACACACATGAAATCCCAGACAGATTATGAGCGAGCGTCAAAGCCGACACACGTAAGTGACGCCTGTTTTCCTCGCCGTCAGCGCCACTTCGCTAAATACTCCCCATCACAGCCGTCGTTTCCTTGGCTGATTGGTGACTGTTAATTTGTTCTGTTGTCCACATTATGTGACATGTTGCGTGTTTGATGTATGCTAATATGTAAAGTATGCTAGAATTCAGCAATTAGAATCATTTTGTCAACATTTTGCTCAAAAAGACCAAAGAAAATTTCAACAAGCATTTTTAGCATGTTAAGGGTGGCGCTGTAGTCACTCCTGTAAAGACGTTTTAGTCAATAAGAAGTGTTTGTGGAAAAGGAAGAAAAAAACAACAACCTAGGTAACCCTTAATAACACTTTCTAAAAACTTGAATAAGAAGCATACTTTCCAATATTTTATACGACCCCCACCCCCTAAACACAAATGTTCTTTGTGCCAGATAAATAAAATAGAAGATGCTTTCAAATAATTAAAATCATTTTCAAAAATGTTTCAGCATTAGATAAAAATATGAATCATAAAATGTGTAATTATTGTAGTTTTTTTTTGTTTAAGTATTTGTTAAATGAAAGATCACATCATTTGGAAACTTTATTTAATTTTTTACAGCTTTTCAGATGAAAAAAATCTTTTGTGCATGGCTGGCATTATTAAAAGCCACACCGTTTGGGAAAAAAATAAAATAAAATATGTTTTTGATGATATATTTAGCAGCAGGTTTGGATTCTAAACAAAAACATTTTCTTTGTGTGTTAAATGAAAATAAGTCACACATTTAAAAAATATTTTTCCAGTTTTCTAGATTTAAAAAAAAACATTTTTTCTTTGCATGCCAGTTAATAAAATTCACTGAATCTGGAAATATGTTGCACTTATACTATATATATATATATATATATGTATATAGTTTTTAAAATACTGTACAATATAAGTATAAAAGTCACAACATGCAATCAGTTTACTTTTAGGTTTGGATTAAAAACAAAAATACATTTTTCTTTCTGTGTCACATAAAATATGTAATGCATTATAACGTACTGCATAAAATTCAAAATTTTGAATATTTTTGTCATTTTTTAAATTAAAAATACAAAAATTCGTTGTGTCACAAATTTTTTAAAAAATGAAAAGGTCACGATTTTGCTGTGCCTTTTTTCAGATTTGAAACCTTTATTTCATTATGTTTCAGGTAAACAATTAAGTCACAAGGGCAGCACGGTGGCTGACTGGTTAGCACGTCCGCCTCCCAGTGCAGAGGATGTGAGATCGAGTCCGGGCTTCGGCCTTCCTGGGTGGAGTTTGCATGTTCTCCCCGTGCTTGCGTGGGTTTTCACCGGGTACTCCGGTTTCCTCCCACATTCCAAAAACATGCATGGCAGATTAATTGAACACTCCAAATTGTCCCTAGGTGTGAATGTGAGTGTGGTTGTTCGTCTCTGTGTGCCCTGCGATTGGCTGGCAACCAGTTCAGGGTGTACCCCGCCTACTGCCCGAAGCCAGCTGGGATAGGCTCCAGCACCCCCGCGACCCTTGTGAGGAAAAAGCGGCCAAGAAAATGGATGGATGGAATTAAGTCACAACATTTCAAAAATATTTTTCAGATTTAAAAACTTCTCTTGCAATCATTAGAAAATATTAAAATCACAAATTTTGGAAACAGTTTTGATTACTAACTGAATATTTGTTGGATTAAAAAAAATCCGATTTTCAGATGTACTTTCCCCCTTTTATTTTTATGTATTTATTTATATATTCACCAAAGTACAACTTGAAGTGCCAACCCAGTTGTATGTGACCAAGATGAACTCAGTTGACACATTTTAGATGCAATCATCTGCCATCCACGCCAGTGAATGGTAATATGTTTCCCGTGTTGAAATGTGATGGAGGTGCGCTATAATATGCTAATAGCGCTTTAATGAGAGCGATGCGAGCCAGACGAAGAATACGCAATTGAAGGTAAAGGCTTCAAATGCATTGTTAGCGGGTCAGGAGGACACCACTTTACAGGCACGCTGATGATATGCGAGGTGTGGAAATGCATATTTGCAATCTGCCTCATCCCGAGCCCGTTGGTCGCTTCCCATTCAACTTGCTCATTAAGCTTACGCATATCATCGGGCCGATATGGCAGGGATAAAAAGCATGTGAGTGACGGCGAGAATTCAAACAAGCATTCTCATTTGCAAAGGTCATTAAAGCCTGGCATACATTAGAAAATCTGCTAATTATGAAATGGCTTAACTTCACATTCACTGGGATTATGTCTGCTCATTTGGAATATGTTGATCCCCTTCCCTTCTTCTCCTTTTGCTCGCCACCAGACACTTGACAAGCAATGTTCCCGCTCCTTGTCGGTCATCTGTGCAGACCATCAAAGTGGGCCCCAATTCATATTTGCATCAACACTCGCACAGCCTGATGATGATCTGTGCATCGAGATTTCAGATCACTTTTCAAGTTGTGTCAGGATCCTTCTGCTTGCACTTTAGGATTACTTCCCTCAGCCTTTGCCGCACGTGGCATTTATCACCATTACAAACCGGAGATTGAATAATCCACTATCTAATAATATCCTGCATGTCACAGGGCTCACATTGTATTGTTTACTTCAGACTTCAAGTACATGCATTTATTTTTACAGTTAGGCATCAGTGTTGGTTTGAGTCCAAACGTAATATTGTACAAACGTTGACACCAAAATGGCAATTTGAGGAAATGTAAGTCCACAAATGCTGACAAATTATTACTTCATATGCATCCCAAGAAAAGAACACCGTCCCTACTGTGAAATATAGAGAATGCTCTGTTGGGTTTCGGGGCTGCTTTGCTCTTAAATCTGTGCATGGTTCAATGAAATCTCAAGACTGTCAAAAAGCTTGGTCTCCATCGCAGGTCATGGGTCTTCCCACAGGACAAAACACAGCTAGAAAAACCCAAGAATGGCCAGAGCAAAACTTTTGGGCTATTCTCAAGTGGTCGAAATCCTAATAGATATCTGTGGGCGGAACTGAAACATGCTGTCTGGAGAAAGCACCCTTCAAATCGGAGACAACTGGAGCAGTTTGCTCATTAAGAGTGGGACAAAATACCTGCTGAGAGGTGCACAGGGCTTATTGAAAGTTACAACAACAAAAATCATTCGATTGTAGCAACAGCCTC
The DNA here is from genome assembly GCF_051991255.1 of Vanacampus margaritifer. Taxonomy (NCBI): domain Eukaryota; kingdom Metazoa; phylum Chordata; class Actinopteri; order Syngnathiformes; family Syngnathidae; genus Vanacampus; species Vanacampus margaritifer. Next base: position 20,657,580 of record NC_135433.1, read on the forward strand.
AAAAGGTTGCGCAACAAAATATTTAGGGTAACTCAGGCCTGTTTTGGTTAATTGTACTTATTTTTTAATTTATTGCTATGTTTTCTTTCTTTTATGATTTATTATTTTTTTCAAATAATTACCAACAGGGTACCAACTATTTTGTCCGTACATGCATTTCTTACTCTTTGACTGATTTTCCCAGTTGTTGTATCTGACTTTGAATTGAACGTGTGCGATTTTGGCTTGCACAGAATCATTTGTTGTTTTTGTGTTCAAAAGGTGGATTTCAGTTTAACTGCAGCACGTTGTCACAGACCGGACCTCGCCTGCGCCGTGTTGGGGGAAATCCCTGTGATTTGGCTCTATTGAATAATCCAGTGGCCAATTAAGTGGGGCGGCAGTGCTGGGATCTATAAAAGGTTAATAAGCCTCAGCGGTAGTGTGTTTCTCTTGAGCAAATGTCACTTAGACGCGGGCCAGAGCAGGTCAAGATCTCCCTCCAGATCTAAATTTAATCACGCCACATCTCCTCGCCCTCATTAGTCCTCCCCGGCTTGAGCGGGAGTCCGATCTGTCCCGCTTTTGCCGCTTTTACCTCCTAACCGCACAACTCCAGAGAAAAATAAGCCTGTGACCTTTTAGAGCTTAACATATTGTAAACCATATAGTCCATTGCCAAACCCTATTTCAACTAGATCTGGTCCAAAAGGATTCATCAGTTCTTAACTCATTCACTGCCATTGACGGTTATAGATGTCAAAAAAATCATTTTAATTATTTTTATTAGTTTAACTTTTTTTTTCTACTTTTGTTAACAAGAGTATGAAAACCTAGATTTTTTTTATTGTACATTTAGAACAGATATAAAATTTGTGATTAATCGTGACTATTAAAGTCATGCGATTAATTGCAAGTAAAAATTGTAATCGCCTGGCGCCCCTAATTTTTAATGATCATCTCATCAGGCGATTACATTTTTTTATTGTAATTAATCACATGACTTCATTAGTTAACTCGCGATTAATCCAAAATTTTATATCTGTTCTAAATGTACATTTTCATACTCTTGTTAACAAAAATGAAAAAAATGTTTAACTGAAATAGCTCAAATGAATTTTTGACGTTTATAGCCGTTAATGGCAGTGAATGAGTTAAAATTTAGCTGGAGAGTCCCTCTATTTATGCCTCGTTGGGTGTGTTAACCACCCCCAAGGAAGCAACAGTCTTCTGAATCGCTCGCTCCATAATTTAGAATAACTTTCCGCCAAACTAAAACCAATAACGCCAAACTATTTACCCGAAAACCCCACCCTTCTCCAATATATATATATATATATATATTTTTTTTTTTACAGGCATAGGGGATGCTCCCAAAGGTAACCTGTAACCTCCACCCCCTTAGCCCATGATCATACTCCCTAAACAAGCCCTGCCCCTCAAAACCCAGGCTGCGCATGATTAGAACCATTGATATGCAAGTCTCTATTGTTTGTGGGAGGACCAAAGGCAGGGTGGGGAGGCACGGTCACGTGATCTGACTTTGTGTATACTTTTCCTGCTCCCCGCATGACGTGGAGATGTCACGCCGTCCGTATGCAAAGCAAGACGGCGCAGCAACGTTAAAAGGAATTAGCACTCAAAATGGGCAATAATTCTCAGGGCCCCTACAGAAACGATTAACATAATTCTGATAAATAAGCAGATGGTAGAATGTGAGAATTGAGGTAGATTTATCTTAATTAATATCTTGAACCTACTCAGAGAAAGGTAAATGGCTCCGGCGGGGCCACAGATATTCCCCTTTTCTGTGTGTGCGCGCGTGCGTGCGTGTCATTCTCATGGTCCTGACATGCAGTCGTGGCCTGAGGATATTAAGTTGATCTCCAGGTATACATCAAACGCAGCCAGGTGGTTGATAACACACGCACATGCACGTGCACACACACACACACACACAGTGGTGTTTGTTTCACATCAGACTACAATTGTGTTCCTTGTGAGGCATTCACGTTCCAGAGATTAGTCTGAGGCCAATCCTTTACTTTTTAAACGGGTTCAAAAAAAAAAAAATCTCAATTATGTTTCCATGGAGATACGACTCGCCGCAGTGTAAATGTGCGAAACAACACACACAAACGAGAACGTATACACACTCAAAAGTCGCTGTTATGTTTTTCCTAATGAGTGTGGATTTCTCGCTTTCCTGTCAAATAAAGTGTGACTTTGTTTCGCTCAGATTAAGGCAATTAAAATGTTAATTATTACAAGTGGAAAGGGGACAAATGAATTCAAATAAATGGATGTATTTTTTTCTCCTTAATTAATTCACTGGGTTCCTGCTGCTCTGGGTAATTACGCTTAAGTGTTTAATTACATATTTTGATGGGATTCTCAATTAGTGTGCCTTAATAAATGATCACATGACTGTCTCTCAGGTGCTTTGAAATGAAATATTACATTACAGCCCGGTCGGGGGGTGCACGTCAGCAAAGCGTCAATCGGCACGGAATTTCCTCACGTCATCCACAAAAACAAACAATAAGAACGTTTACATTTTACATTTTGCCGTCAAACCCAAACCACCAACTGGCAACAGACCGGCTTGGCCTGTTTAAACTCAAAGAATCACCATGGGGGGGGCGCTGCCCTTTCCAGGCTATACAGTATGTTTTCTGTTATACCGTTAATGGCATTTTAGTGTATAACATATTTTAGCAAACATAAAACTTGAAACTGAAATTTCTGGAGGAATTCTGTGGGAATGCTGAATTACAAACATGGAATTGTATGAAATGATATTGAAAGTTATGGAAGGATGTGGAATATTTTGATGAAAAATGCCATATTTTGGTGAAATATGTGGAATGACATGGAATGAGATTGAAAGTTAAAGAATGATTTTAATGAATGATGTGGAATTAAAATGAACGATACAGTATGTAATCATATGGAATGGGAAAATTTGGAATGATTTTGGTGAAAAATACCATAGGTTGGTGAAATATGTGGAATTATATTGAAAGTTACAGGATAGGCGTTGAATGATATGGAACGATATTGAAAGCTATGTAATGACGTGAAATATCGAATATTGAGGAAAAATATTGAATAATATGGGGAAAACATGGAATGATCTGGTGAAAAATGCAGAATGTTGGTGAAATATGTGGAATGATATTGGAAGATATAAAGTGGAATGATAGTGAAAGAATGATATGGAATTATTTTGGTGAGAAATGCGCTATGTCCGTGATATAGAAAGATATTTAATGATGTGGAATGATATTGAAAGTTATTGTGATCAAGAAGGTGTTAAACGCTCAGCTCGTTAGCCCAACTTCAAATCCTTCAATGCAAAACTATAACCCAAAACTAAAGAAATACTAACAAATATTTCCCCAACTGAACCCTTCTAAACAATAAACTAAATACTAAAAGTTTAGTAAAACCATGTGACCACTGCCTACACACTCCTCCACTTGGTCCAGCCCACAAACTTTTAGCAGTGACTGATCGACTCAGAACTCTTTTGACGTGACACCACCCTGGACACAAGAAGAGCATGTAAGTAAAACATGCAATACACTCAACATTCAAAAGAATTGGCTATTTAAAACACTGTAGAACAAATATTGCACATTGCTCAATTAAATCTATTCCACAGGCTGGTGCCGTCCCCGGATACCATCACGACCAGACCTGTGGAAAACCAGTACACTAAATATTTAACAGCTATATGCAATGGCTCTTTCTTGTGCAAATTAGCATTCTCCGAAGTGACTTGTGCAAAAGTGCTGCATGATTAAAGTGCTATAGTTATGAAATGATGTGCAATTATTTTGGTGAAAAAATGCAATATGTTGGTGTAATACAGTATATGGAATGAAATTATTGAAAAATAAATAAATATTGTAAGATACGAAAAAATGATGTGGAATGGTATAGAAAGTTATGGAATCATGTGGAAGGATTTTGGTGAAAAATGCAAAATGTTGGTGAAATGTGTGCAATTGTGTGGTTTGTGTTGAAAATCATTCTGAGGGTGAATTGAATGGGCTGAACCTTTAGAAATTTGAATGGGAAATTTGTGAATCTGCTGTTGAATGTTTTATTGGGAATGAATGGGATTTTTTTGTGTGTGTGTGTGAAAATGAATGTGTAATTCTGAAAAGAGTGAATTGTTGGGATGTGAAAAATAACGGCCATGGATGTTTTTAATTTTATTTATTTATTTATTTATTGGTGGAAAAAGGAAAATCAGTCAAGAAATGTGGAGGGGCGAAAACACTGAGATAAATGAGGAGAATAAACTAAAATAAAGTAATGGCATAGAATAACTCGAGTTCCGGCATACACACAATACAGTAGTCTCTAATTGTTAGCCAATCAGAATCTTCTAGAAAGTTTTTGTGCCTTTTCTTCATAATTATAATATTGAACCGAGTAAAATTCATATTAAATGCATGGTGTTCCCTTCTGCCTCCCCTTTTTTTGTGCCGAAAAATGTTGTGTGAGGAGACCTACAGAAAAAAATAGTTTTTGTTTGGCATTCTTTCATTGTATGTGTTTGGAAGGGTAATATCGTACGCACAGCACAAGAAGTGAGGTGAACGTGACATGGATGGGGAATCCGCAGCGCTCCGGGACACTTTTACCTTTGCCGACGACGAGGCGAGAGAGGAGAAAAGACACCTGAAGTGTTTGAAGCAAAATGAGCTTTTCAAAGGCAATAATTAGACTTGCGTCGCCTGCAGGTAAATTACCTGCTAACCAACTCAACTGCCTTCTAATTATAGAATCTTGCCCGGCAGCCACTGCAAACCCTAACGCGGGAAAGGGCGTAAAACACAAAACAAGAATGGAAGAACGAAGGCAAAGGCATGTTCCGTGTGCGCTAAGTGACAGATAACTGCGCTAACCTTTGAGAGGATTTCAACGAGATAGTTTCACGCGGCAGCCAGGTGGCGGTTTTATTTTTGAAAGAGGAGCAACGCTGGCTGGGTGACAAGCTGCTACTTATCTGCGCTCTGCATATTCCGCAGCGGATGTCGTGACATTGCAAATTGATTTGTAAGACTCCCAGCCAGTCAAAGCATATTGAATATTTACCCTCGCCATGTCATGAAAAGCAGCCCCATAGAGGGGGGCTTAGTCTCGGCCTTTAAAGGGGACATATTGTGGAAAATAGACTTTTGATATGTTGTACACAAATAGTCCGCCCATCCAGTGTAATATTACCCAGCCAAGTAAATGTTTTGTTTGCCTATTCCTGAATGTGTATGGTTTAAGTAGCCAGTGGTGCTTTTGCTCAAGCACCATTCAATTGCAGTGTGGCCGTGGGCATGGATGGGTGAAAAACTGCATTCAAGCTAAGAGGTCAAAAGAGCTGCACTGAGTTTCGTGGGATATGCAGATTAGTTACCTTTTGATAAGCGGCAATGGGGTACCGCAAGATATACGTCACCTCACTTAATTAATATTCATGAGTCTAGCGAGGTCAAATTCGGCCGGCAAGTTGTGTATGTAAACAGTCTACTAGCGAGATGTCTACTGCGCTAAATCTAATTCTGTCCGAGAATGATATTCGTGGTGCCAAATTCACTGGTATAGACGTCGAATAACATACAAATGTTCAATTGAAGAGATGGCTTGAGTGTTCGATGGTTGAAAAAGACGGGGAAAAGAGCCGACCTGATCCAGAAGTAACTTCTTTTTTCCTCCCCCTCAAAACATCATCCTACACAACTGACACTCACATTCTCCAGTTTCCTCCCTTTAGCACCATATGCCCAATCTGTCATATCTGCTTGTCTTACGTCTTTAACAGATGTGTGTGTGTGTGTGTGTGTGGGGGGGGGGGGGGTCAATTTGTATTGCTTTCTTGTGTGTGTAACAATGGCGGATAGCCGTGTCGTATTCATTTTGCGCAGCCTCCTTAGCTTGCTTATGCTTTTGCACTTTTCTTCTACGCTTTCCATTAACTCCCTGTGGCTGCGCTACAGCGCCACTCCAGACTTGGCATATACATTACAGCCGTTAAACGTCCTCAGCGTCTTCTTTTGGACACACGCAAGTCTTGAAATGCTGCCATGGAACGAAGCCGGCTTTGCTTCCGTCTGGACGGGGCCTTAGGTCCACCTTTCTGGACCCGCAATCTTTTAGCCCTCACAAGTGCATTGATATCAGGTTGTCAGTGCGCCCTCCGGTGGACACAATTGGCAACTACTTATATTGAAAAGTTGCTGTTAATATGTTGTATTTACACGGGCTGTATGTTTGACACCCCTGCTCTGAATAGTCCACAGTTATGAATGGTTGTTTGTCCATATGTGTCCAGTGATTGACTGGGCAGGACCCGAACCCAGCTGACCTGTGACCCTAATGAGCACAAGCTCTATTGAAAATGGATGAACACTGAGTCGACTAGACCTTTGCTCTGACTCTGTCACTGTTTACACACCAGCAGGCACTGTGGGACAACAGAGTGCACAGTCTCGCCACCGCTAACACGTCCACGGGCCAAAATATGTGCCGAGTGTCAATAGTGTGCCGCTCCAGCATCCAAGTGGAAGCCTTTGAGCCACAGCGACAAAACCAGTGATTAGGCCGCCGCCGCCGCCCCCGTTTGGTGCCAATTGCCACATCTCGTCCCCCCCAATCGCTTCCAGCTGGAGCAAGAGATCCCCAGCGAAGCGTGAGATAGAAGGCTCTCCATCTTGGCAACAACTCGGGGCCGCCCCGCAAATCCCCCGCAGGCCTGTAAAGCGTTCGAATACGTTGCTCTGCACGCGAAGAAATACAGGCCTGCCTGGATGCTGTAACAGCCATTACTTAATTGTGGCGGATTGCGCGAGGCCCGAGTGTTGCCTTAATTAAGCAGCTAATTGCAATGTAGCTCTTGATTAGCTTAGGGGGGATGGGAGCGTACGCGGCCGCCTGATATGTTGCACACACTTCAGAGTCATTTACAGAAATTGGAGCTAATTTCGCTCTCTCCGTCTCTCTCGCTCGTCTGCATTAATTTAATTTGGCTTGCTTTTTTTTAGCTCATTAACACTTCTAATTAATACGCTGACACCGCCATTAAGACGTCGCTTTGAAATTGGCGTCTCCTGATGGATCAGGAGGGAGAAGGAGCAGGAAGACGACACTCACACTCTTTGCATTATACATTTATATCCATAGATTCACGTATCTAAAGCTTTAATAGTACATCATGGCCGACACTAATGGGCTGCTGTGGCAGGTGGCTAAATTGGATATGAAAGGGATGCTGATTGTTTTCAAATGTGATTGGGTGCGCTCGCATTGGTGCGTTCACGTGACGTCCTCGGGGAGCTGGGTGATGAGGGCGGGTGGTGGGGTGTCAGGGCCAGATGCCATACACAGCTGAAGACCACGCCTGACTGACTGTGTGTGCGCGTGTGAATGTGCGTGTGTATGTTTGGGTTTGTCATTTTAATGAGCACAATTTAGTGAGTGCGGGCTGCTAACGCTGCGTGAGAAGCCCCATTAGCATTAGCATCACTCGGGCCCAACGCCGATGACTACTTTTAGCCGCTTGCTAGTTTATTTGTTTTGGGGATTTTTTTCCCCCCCATGTGCAAAATTAGTGGGAGGGAAATGAGTCTTGCCGTTATTTTTTCCCCTAATTTTGTCTATATTTGCACAGTTTGTAGCACAATTACTGTCTTAGGAAAATGGCAGACTCTCTCAATTGGTTCATTATAGAGAATAGAGGAATTTAGGAGGGTAAACAAATAGTTTATTTATATACAGTTATTTTTATTGAATTAGAGGCATATTTTCTCATGTGTTTAATCAGAAAAGGCGCACTTTTTTGGCTGCGCAGATTCTCACTTAAATGTGTTGCGTACGCACCTTCCTGAAATAAAAGCTGGCACAAAGAAATCAACCCTGGCATTTTGACTTATGCCCACTGGCCCGGCCTGGCCCGTCTCCTGACCATACCTGTCTAACACGTTGTTCACGTTGATGTTGGTTCACTTTGCTATCTATATTCAAAATGGATTAATGGGCTAGTCCCTCTAAATTGTGGGCCAGTCTCTTGGAGGAGGAGGAATAATAACTTAAAAATCACAGACGCCGGCCTACCAGGCATCTGCCCTGCATACCAGATGGCCAGTCCAGTCCTGAATGTTGGAGCGACCTTGAAATCAGGTTGTTTCCTGACAAATCTAAGGTCTAGCTGTACATTTTTTAAAATCTCTTTTTCCCCTTACTATGACAACGTTAACACTTCCCTGATTGACTTCCTCTTACGCTGCGTGAGAAAGGAGCATTGATTGGAGAGCGGGTGGGCTTCCTGTATCCGTGTGTGTGCGTGTGGGTGTTTTTCCTCTTCCCTTGCAGAGTTTTCCTGAGGACGGAGCGCAGTGCATGGAAAGCCTCGTGTTTAGCACTTCATTAAAAGTGCCTCTAATAGGAGCCACTGGGGAGATGCTCCCTGCGTCATGTGTAAAAGCCATCAACATCTGCATCAATTAACCCCTTCGTCCCCACGGGGCCCATTAGGGAGGAGAAAGACGAAGGAAGTGCTTTCTCCGAAAGCTGCACATAGCGGCGTCACAATAGAAGCCATCTAATTGCCTGTTTGTTGTTTTTGTTCGTCAAACGCCAAATTGGATGTAAAAGCCTCGGAGCAGCACTTCCAAAGGAAATAAGGAGAAATGAGGGATTTAACGCCAGATCAAACTTTAATCACAACTCCGCGAGTCGCCGCCCGTGATATTTAATTCCCTTTCGACCGCTTGGAGATGAACAAACAAGTCCGACGAGATCATCTGGCGACATCTAAATCGGCAATATGTGTTTAAAAGTCTGTTTGAGCCAATAAAGGCGTACCAGTAGGACGTAATTGTTGTGCCGCTGAATGACTTTTGTGGCTGCTAACAATTCCATTCTCAGCTGTAATATTGTCTGCTATTGATTCAGCGACGTTTCATTAAAGCGCTTCACACATTCGCTTTTAAAGCAACACTGTGCAATTAGACCACATTTACTCAACTGCAATTCTCTCCCATATTATCTTTAAATGATGGCTGACTGTGTAGAAAACAAATGCAAGAGAGCAGCAATTGAAACTTAAACCTGAGTTCTTGAATATGATTTGCATGTCATCCATTTTCTCAAGAGTGTTTTTCGGAATTTAGAGCTGAACGATAACACAATATTTAAAAAATTGGGTGATAACCCTAACCCTAGCAACACCGTAAACATATTATAAAAGTGTTTTGCTTTTTTTATTTTACACTTGCGTCTTATTTTCGAGATTAAGTAATTTTTTAAATATATTTTTTTAGTAAAAGCAATTGTACAAGCTGTAAGATTTTTTTTCTTTTCAACAAAAATTTCCAATCCTACCAGAAATAGGATTTTTTTTTTAAAGAGAATGTTGTATTTTTACAAGAAATATATATATATATATATATATATATATATATATATGTATATATATATATATTTTTTTTACAAATATAATTTATTTTCCCAAAAAGGTTTTTTTTTTTTAGAAAATAAAATTTTTCAAAAAATACAATTTAAAGAAAAGAGGTTTTGTGACCATATTTGAGAATGAGAATTCTATATTTGTTTTTCAAGAAAAAGTTGTGCATTCACACAAATCGTATTTTGCTGATAAAAGTAGATTTTTTAGGAAGGGGAAGAAAAAAAGGCTATATTTAATTGGGGAAAAATTTATTATTTTGTAACTTTGCCAGAAAGCTGAATTCTCGCGGTATTTGTTTACAAATACTACGAGAATCCATCTTGTACTGCTCCCGCTGATACAATCGCAACTGACCTTTTTTAGGTCATACCAATCAGGCGTTGTTTAGGGCGGGATATACAGCTGTGACAAAACTGGGAAGCACCAACACTGTCGGAAACAAACAAACATAGACGAATGGACACTGCAATAAATTCTGTTCTCGCAGGATTACGCACCGTTTCCTTGTTGAATGTTGAACAGTGAGAGGCGCTTTGTGCATTTTTATCTGGTAAAGATTTTTTTGTCATTTTTTTTCCTAAGACGAGACCAAAGACGACATTTTCATTCGTTGCCGTGATTGGTCAAAACAAAAGTACACGAGATGCCGCATCGTACAGTCAGCTCAAAGTATTGTCCCGCCTTTCCTGAACGGATCTGCCGAGTGAAGTTCCAGATTGATAATGTGAAATCGCAATTGTCAATATGGCTATTGCCAGGTTAATTATTTTGAGGAAAAAGCTTTTTTTTTTTTTTTTTTATGTGTGTGTGTGTGTGTTTAAGTATTTTTGTGAGGAAAAGTCTTCATTTCATTCATTTTTGGTAGTATTTTTGGGATAGGTATTTTGACGTCCGCTTATTAAAATGACAACTAAAAATATTGTGCAAATTTTTTGGGAAGATTTATTTATTTATTTTTCCGCTCCTCAAAATGTCGGACATAAATAAGTATCATTAGATTATGACTTTTTCCCTAGAAGGAACCACAATTTAATTCTTGTAAGACTGTGAGAAATGAAACTTTCTTTTCTTCACAAAAATCGGATTTTATTTCTGGAAAATTTCAACATTCCTCTTGAAGCATGTATTTTCTCTTTTTCCTGTGGCCCAATAACTCCTCTATATCTAAATATTTCCTGCCACCCTAATGTTTTTATGCCTTGTTCCAGTATTTTCTTTTCTGACAGATGAAAGAAGTCTACTTTTGAGGAAGTGAAGGGGCTAGCACATAACGTGTTTGTTCTCCCTCACCGAGTGGCGACAGCTGAGCCGATATGTTCGACAAACCCCAAACCAAATCAAGAGTAATAAAATCACTCATTTTGCCTAATGAGCATATTAACGGCGGTGCTTGGCGTTTAAGCACAAACAAGAACAGCAACGTTAATAATTGCGACTCTCTGGTGTGGGCCTGATGCGAGCTTTAATAATTAACAGGTCTTTGTCTTATCCCCCGGAGGCGCTCTTGCTATTATCCCGCTACGTTACAAGCGAGTAATTACGCTGTCACCTGGCGGGTCACAACACCGGCAAACATCCTCGCCGTCCTAATGCTGCTTTTCGGCTGTGTACAGATCACCTGGCAGACACCTGCTGACATTTAGGCTATTTTAACTTATTTAGTTGCTCTCATTAGAGGATTACCTCCTGTGTTTACATATTAGCACTAATCCAATTGAGTCAACAAGGGCACTTGATGCGGGAGACGAACTACTACTGAGTGTGGGGGACGCCAAATAGGAGGGGAGAACATATTCATTTACTTCATCGCAACTTCTTTTTTTTCTAAGCTTTCTAGGGAAAAATGTTGCATGACGAATGAGGCTTGTCATTGTTGGGCCCGTAGAGGGCGCTACCTGGATTTCAGCTATTCCAATGTCAATATTTTTTAAAGTGATTAATGTAGGGAAATGTGCTTTATTCAGGTGTAATCCACTTTATAGCCTGAGAAAATTAGGGTACTAAAAAAAAAAAGACATGCCATTTTAGCCATTCAGAAGCATGAAGAGATTCAATTCAGAGCAAGCACAAAAACAAAGACTTCACAAAAATGGACATCTTATATATCATCGCTGTCTGGCAGAGTCTGCATCTCTATACGTTAATTCTTTCATTAGAAAAAAAAAGTATGTTTCTACCTTATTCCGTTCTTTAGTAATCACCATTTGCAAATAGATCGTTTGAGTAACACTAAGCAAAAATTGAGAAAATAAGGACAAACATTTTGGGGGTAAAAAGATACATTTTCTACACAACAGTGACTTTGACACTAATATTTTTTGTTTGGTGACGCTCTGTGAATTAGATTTAATGTGACAAACTCTTTGATCAAAACGTATTTCCTAAGATCCGCCATGTTTTCATGTAATTTGATACAGGGGATCATATTAAAAAGAGATACAATGCTGCCATCTGCTGGCCATAGTAAGTGGTTTGTTTGTTTTCCCACCCCATTCGCAAGCCATTTACTGCACAAGACGTTGCACTGCCCATTAAGGGAAAAAAAAACACCTAGTTGACGTCAATTGACGTTATTGGCGGTACTCGGTGGGTGTGTCCTTAACGTCAATTGACGTTTTTGGCAGTAAAAGAGAATAAGCAAATGACTCGGGCAAAATCATCATGCCAAACTCTTTTCCAAAGGTCTTAGACACATGAGTGATGCAGTAAATAAAACGATGACCTAACTGAGCAGTTGAATAAGCGAAAATGTATGAATGGAATCTGGATGCAAAACAGGCTTACTCAAATGTTTCAACACTCTGTATTGTCTAAAAAAACATCATCTAGACTTTCCATTTTTGAGCGACATAATGGGGCACGGCATAGGCGGAGATTTACAACACTACAATTCAAGTGCTCATTAGAGTTAACAGATTTGTTCTCAAGCTATTTCAACACTAGAAAATGTGTTAATAATGTGTAAAAACAGATGATGTCGTAACAATACTATCAATTAGTGAGAAATATGAAATTGCCAATATTTGGACATGCAAGGATCCTGCCTGACAGTGATGTTATGAGCTCGCTAAACAATGAAGACACACAAAAACATAAAATGTCACTCAATGGAGTGTCTACCTCCCCCAAGGTGAAACAATCACATGTGACACCGTTGATTCTTTGAAGTCAGTACCGGAAGATGCGGTTCCACTCCACTCCTGTAGGGGCTGATAACAGTTCCATCAATTCCACCATATGGATGTGGCCCCCACTTTGCCAAAGCAAGCGATTTTTCTAAGCCTTGTATGGAAAAAGTGACTTGACATATGCGGCCTGTCACTGTCGGACCTCTAGAGGGCATCCCTGGTTGTCAACTTCCAGCTCCAATATCTGATTTTGCGTTTAAAAAAGTGATTAAAAGAAGAAAATGCTCTGTTCAGATGTGATCCTTTTTAATGAGCAACCTCCTGCCCTCTCATCAGTCCTGATCTTTGACCCATGGGCCAGCCCCTGTATCAACTCGCACTAATTAGCTTTTGATCACACATGCACGCACACACACACTCAGAGTCACGTGATGTAAAAAACTCACTCTGAGACATGTTGGGGAAATTATAAAATAAATAAAATGTTGACGGATGGTCAGTTAAACCCGAAGCGACCTCCAATAGAAAGGTGGCCCCCGTATCATGCACAAGTCAATTGGGATGTCGTGCTCTCTATCGGCTCGTTACTGTCGGCTGTATTTATTTAGTTCAACCATTTATCTTTGCCTAATTAGTCGGCAATCAATAAGCCAATTGATTTTGCGGCGTGCCCTCGGACGCGTGCTGTTAGAGCACGAAAATAGCACGGCAGCCAGCCTCGCACATGAGAAGTAAATTACAGTCAATAATACAAAACTCCGTTTTTGGTCACACCCAAAAATCTGTGCTATAGAAAAAACACGTAAAAATATAATAATATATAATTTACCCTTGCTGAGTAAGTTAGCTGTCAGGGGTAAGTCAGGGGTGGGCAAGCAAGTTTTTGCAAGGTGCAATGTGTTTGAAATCAATTCAATCTATTTTTTAGGAAACTGTGTAGCCCTGGCATAAGTTGTTGTAATTAAGAAAAAATGTAACAAATTTAAAAAAAAAAAGTTTATTCAGTTACATTAAATTGACATATCTACACATATTATAAATCACAATTTAATTAGCATTCACAAAAAAAACAAAAAACATGTCAACAGGTCTTTGCCAGATGTGCCCAAAGTCTTGAAGTTCTTCCATGAGGTCTGTTGGTCAGCAAAAAATGAGCACCAAAAAACCTCTGGTGCTCATTTACGAACCACGACACAATTTTTGAGTATATAATCCGCAGCGGGATCAGGGGGTCAGTTCTCTATGGAGGACCAAAACTGTCAAAATTAACAATAAATAAATGAAAAGTAAAAAGTGAAAATAAAAACGGATATAAAAAATATAAGTGGAAAATTAAGTACAAAAAATAAATATACATGGAAATAAAAACAACAAAATATAAATAAATCATTAAATAAATAAATAAAAGTAAAAATAAAAATCGATTCAAAAAATAAAAATAAATGTTGAAATAAATACAAAATTAAATATACAACTAGAATGAAATATCAATCATTAAACAAAAACGCTCTGCTCTGGCATTTATTTATTTCATCGAGTTAGTGAACCCTGTTGTGTGTTTGTTTTCCTCTCCCATCATGAATGTTTGGACTGCCTCTGTTGCGTTGACATGGGATGTTCAGTTTGCTCATTAGCCGGTGGTTGCTTACCTTTTTAAAATGATTACCAGGTTGCTAAAACAAAGCCTGAAATACTTTTATGTATCTTTTTCATTTGTTTTTTTTTTGGTCTTGCTTTTAATACCTTTTTAAAAACATTTTATAGCGCCTAACTCCACATTGTCATTCTCCAAAATAAAAAGAGTACAAATGTGTGCAGCTAACCCACACTATGCAGTATAGTTCACCTCAGTCCACAGCAAGCGACAACACAGACCGCCTTCCTCTGCCCCCCAGAATCATCTGATTGCTAATATTTGTGTTTTATTTCACCATAACTGCAGACAATACACATTGTAATTGCTTTGCCCACCCCCTTTCACATCCTCCTCTTCCTTCTCTTCAAAAAAGAAAAAAAAAAGGGCGAAATGTCTTTGTGTGTGGTAGAAGCACGGCTAGTAAAGTAACACCCATTAAAAGCTAATTTGCACCTTTAGGCAGTTCATTAATAGTGAATAGAAGAATCACACCAATATAGTCTGTCCTCACCTTAGGGCACCATCTCTATTCATCAAACATGCTCACACACACTCACACACACCTCTCATTTCCAATCACATCAGTCACCATCGTGCAGCTGAAGGGACAATGGACGTGTGCGTGTTTGTGTTGGGGGTCAGAGTGGCGGCGTAAAGGGCCTGCACCCGAGTCATTCTTCATCATTTGGATGCTAAACAAGGTTAGTCGTGTCCTCGCCAGTCAAGTGGTCACCCTAAATTGCAGCCAGCACACATTCCAATTTGAAATATGATGACACAGCAACAATAAACGTCATGTCGCGTCAACATACTGCTCATGTAGTGTTATGTGGAACAGATGTTTCGCTCCAAGCTCATTCTGAGAGTCCGCAGCATTTGCGTTGAAAAGAAATGCAGATTTTAACATTTTAACAAATGCAGTTGTCACTTTTTTTTTTAACAAGAGGAAGATTTTCGCGTCGCGTCAAAAAATTTTCTCAAATAAATCTGTAATGTGTGAAAAAGTTGTACTTTTTCAAGAATAAAGTCAGAACATTATGTAAATTAATTTTGAATATAGTGAAAGAAATACATTTGCAGAATATGTTTTGTGTGGGAAAAATGCTATTTGAAAAAAAAGTTTCATGATTTTAGAAGAAGTTGTCATTCATTACAATAACATTAGAATTTACCATAATTGGTTATCATTTTACAAAAATGTTCACATTTTCGAGTCTGTAATATTGTGTAAAAAAAAAAAGCAAATTGCCATTGCTATAATCAATTTGTCATATTGTGAGGAAATAATTCATTCTTTTTTACTAGAGGTTTTAAGAAAAGAAAAAAAAAGATCAGTGTAACAGAGTACAGTTTTACAAAAAAACTAATAATACATTAAAGAAATGCTAACCAAATATAAGGCCAGTAGGGTTCTGAGGTCAGCAGACTCAAATCAATTAGTGGAGCCCAGTATTCAACGCAAACCTGGTGAAGCAACATTTGTCATGTTTATTTCTAGTCATGTTTAGTTCCTGTCACGTTTAGCTTCTGTTTTCCTTGTGTGTTCCCCTTGTCTTGTCATTTCCTGTTTTAGTTTGAAAATTGACTCCTCTCGTTTCTGGTCACTTGCCCTTCCTCGTGTGGTGTGTGTGTCAACCCTGACTCCTGATTGTTTCCACCTGTGTCCCCATTACCCTCATGTGTCATCCAATCAGTGCCCTCAGCCAGGTGTGTCTTGTTATGTCATTAGTGTTGGTGTATTTAGTCAGGTGTCTCCCCCCTGTCTGTGTCGGTTCATTGTTGCTGTTGCCATTGTCATAAGTCTTTCGCCACGTCACGCTGACCTTTTTGCCTTGTCAGGAACCTTGTCATGCTGTTTGTTTTGCCTAAGTTGTTTTGCCATGTATAGATTCATGTTTTGTTAGTTCCATTTATTTTGTACTTTGAGGATAGCCTTTTGATCAGAAATTAAAACCTTCTTTGGACTACACCTCAGCCTCCTCGCTCTGCCTTCCGCATCTGGGTCCTAAAGCCCCCACCTTACTGACAACATTTAGCTGTTATGATGCATTAAAAATGGAATAAGCTGCCAACAGAACTAAAGTCAGCCACAAATGTACGTCCATTTAAAACCAGTTTTAAATTGTTTTCCAAAATCTTGTTTTTTTCACAGTACATTCTTTCATTAAATTTTTGTAAACTATTTTTTATTTCTTTACTTAAATCCTGTTGTTTGTAAGTACCTTCAAATGTCCTATTTTTAATTTTGTTGAGTTACATTGTGTATGAAATGTGCGAGTTGCCTTGCCTTGACTTGCACCACTGCAAACTACACTCACAAAAGCAAGCAAGGTTTTTTAGTGTAAGTACAGAAATATACATTTTAAAGCATGTTTATATGGAGTAACTTTACAAGATAAAAGTAGAATTATTATAAGAAAAACACATTTTTTACTAGATAGAAAATAGTGGAATACCGGAATAGCATTTATAATACTGGAAAATAAAATTGTAATATAATGAGGAAAAAGTCATAGTTTTTATGAAAATTGACAAGAAAAAAATGAAAATCTCTCTGACTGTTTATAATGTACTTGTTGTTGTTGTATTTTGTCAGGATTGAGTGACGATGACTTATTTACTATGAATAGACTATCAAACACGTCATTTAAACACATGCTTGTGGAGGTCAAAGCAGATAGGCTGCAATTCTGCGCTCAGCCAGTAGATGACCCCCCACCACTCACCACCCCCGCCCACATCTTCCCCAGTAGAGTATTCTCCTCTTCCTTTCCTTTTTCATCACTTGGTGATGTCCAGCTGCTGCTGTCAACACCTTCCCGCAAGCCGCTATTCATGGCATGGCGGCGGCAGCTGAGACCCTCCGTTATGAACCTAATCAAGGGAAACACCCCCTTTTTGCCAGAGTGTGAGAGGCCCCTAATTATCTGGCTGCTGTAAACTGATGACTTTTCAATGTGCAGTCCCCAACCACCGGGATGTGAGCTAGTATCAGTCTGTGTCACATTGTTTACCGACTCGCGCAAACAGACTGAACAAAAATATATTTTATTGATCAGCAAAATAAAAAAAAAGGCCAAAATAACAAAAAGGGATTTTATTCCTAAAACTCTACAGCAATCCCACCTCTATCATACATGAAATCCGCAATATAGAAAAACCTATTCCAAATCCCATTTTTCGAAACTAACAAACTCACCAACTCACATTATACATCGAGTCATGCCCAAAGATTTACATTACAATTTGAACCTACACCTGTTGCTTTCTGTAGGCATAAAAAGCGGGATTTAAAGCGGAATGACACTCAATAATCTATGACATTCAAAAACGAAGCTCATCTGAAATACTGCACTTCCTATTTCCACTCTTCTTTTATAGTCTAAATTACAGTGTCAAAGTAAGCACTTCCGTCAATTGTCAATTACCGTCAATCACGATGCCCACATTTTGGCTGAAAGTCTTTAAAAAATCCACGGGCCGAGCACCGACTGAAGCAGGCTTATGTCCGTCGATCGGGGTGACTATAGAGGGTCCTTCTCATTCCGTGTATTTTTGCACGACTTTGTGTCATAAAGCATTCGCCCAGCGAAAGGTTGACGATTGACGGAAGTGCCCATCTCTGCAAAATCAAGTTTAGGAACTGTATAAAAAAAAAATGATGATTATGATTAAGTATCATTTAGTTGTTTGGGAAGCGCGTTGACCAACAACTTGAGTAGTGCCTCCAAAAACATTTTAGGTAGATTTTTCGATGCTACCTACCCTAAACACGGCATAAATGCCTTTTGCCTTGCGGCTTTCGATTATTTTCAACTTGCCGCACTCCCTCGGGGGGAGTGTATGTGTGTCTTCCCGGGGCTTTCTGAAATTTATTAAAGCCTCAGCTCAGCTGATTACTTGGAGTGAGGCGCGCAGGTTGGCTCGTTTTAGCAGTGGAGTGGAGGCCTGACAGGGTCATGTTTAACATGTCCACAGGCAATCAATTCACCTCAACCCCTCCTGCTACTCCAGCCCTCTCCACCTAAGCTGTCCTTAATAACCAGGCAATGGTGAATTACTGATAAGGCGCCGGGGTCTCTGACCCATATATGGCCGCCGCCACCACCAGCAGAAACAAGCCTTGCTCCGGCACAAATTGGAGAAATCCTCCCTGAAAGAAATGTACATTTATAATGCATAGAAATGGAGGGAATTAAATTCATTGAGCAAGCGTGAAATTCACCTTTTGTTCTTCGGACTGCTGCATTGTGTCAAGACAAAATGAGCCTAAACATTCTGCAGCTTTAGTCCAAGCATTATATGTTGTTTTCTCATGAATTAATTACAAATTAATGTAACACAAAAAAAATCACAAGACAAGAATTGTATTTTAATAGTGCTGTCAGAGATAAAGTGGTAACTAATCAATTAATCACAAAAAATGATCACATTACTCATGTATTAACGCAGATTAATCGCGCTGTTATTAATTTTGGCCACAGATTATTTGTTATCTTAAAAAGCAGATGGTTACGTTAAAGGTAGCACAAGTTGTGTTTGAGCAATAAACACAACTGCATACATTAAAGTAAAGCATTTAATAATTGTTTGTGTATGACATTCATGTCAAATTATTGGGGTCATTTACCCCCCCCCCCCCCACTTTAAATTACGCAAATAAATAACTGACTAGAAAAAAAGGAGGATGAGAGTGTGCAGTGAATCCTAAAATGTTGAAGGCATCCTCATAACTTTCAATGTCGAAAAATTAACACATAGCAGGTGCTCTTTAAATTTGGCGGTCAAAAAAATGTTGCTAAAAAGCCTTTTTAAGCAATTAATCGTGATTAATCAAAATTCTAAAATGTGATTAATCTGATTAAAAAATGTAATCGTTAAACAGCTCTAAATTTTACTCTTAGGAAGTCAAGATTTTCTGAGAATTAAATGATCAACACTCAGTCCC
Organism: Vanacampus margaritifer; assembly: GCF_051991255.1. Classification (NCBI taxonomy): domain Eukaryota; kingdom Metazoa; phylum Chordata; class Actinopteri; order Syngnathiformes; family Syngnathidae; genus Vanacampus; species Vanacampus margaritifer. The sequence goes on from NC_135433.1 coordinate 20,676,743, forward strand.
AATAACATCATTCAATATAAAAAAAAGAATCAATTCAATTAAAAAAAAATTCATTTCATTCTTAAAAGAAAAAGAAATGAAAGGGTACGACAGAAAGAAGAAAAACTTGTAATATCTTCCCCTAATCAACACACTCACACACGCACGCACACACAAACACACGCGTCAACACAAAATACAGCAACAAAAAATGACAGCAAAAAGTCAAGACGGCCTCAAAGTAACAATTAAACAAAATAATTCAATAGAATGACCTTGTGCTAAATATATTTTTACAGTGATTGTGCTTTCATACATTTTTTAAAAACACAAATGTACTGAGATGACTTTGTTTTATAATTCAGATTGTTCAGATTATTGTGTGTGTGTGTGTGTGTGTTTGGGGGGGGGGGGGTCTTTAGAACAGTAATTCTAAAAATTCTATCATTTTAGAAGAGGTTATAAAGTAAAAAAAATTACATGAACAAATTTGCACGATTTTGACAAAAAATATTATATATTTATATTGTATATAAAGTTTTCCAAGAATAACAACTAGAATAATTATATCATTAAACAAATACGTCTCGGCAGTGACCATCAAAATTAAATAGGAGTATTATTTATTTATTTATTTTAAATGATGTTTTGAACATTCATGAAAACTGATTAAACTTTGCACACACATCAGGCCTGCAATAAAATATATATATATATTTTAGAGAGTTTTAATCACATGATTATCATTGTTCTCTCATTAGCTGGTGCAGGTGTATGTGATGTTTTTTCAAGCATACATGACTTAAACATAGGGTTTATTTTTCCACTGGCAAGTTTCCACGCTGCTGCGTTTCTCTTTGGTGTCATTGACCCCCGTGTAAGTTTTTACTTAACAAGCCTGCAAAAAGCTTCTACATTTGCCCTCATATGACAGTGACTAATTGCCCTGACCGTGTGAGCTGCTCGTTAGGCCAAGGGACTAGCCTTCCTCTTTCTTTCTTCATCTTCCTCCAAACTAAATTCATTATTTCGCCCATTCACGTCACGTCACACACGCACGCACACACACACACACGCACACACGAACGGAAACACTCCTATTAAAGGTTAAGAGATGAAAAGTCTTCATCTCTAATTGTGTGTTGCTAATTCTCTATGCCACAGTGGTCATCAGCTATATATGCAGTGCAATACATTCAATTCCCCATTCATTTGCTTTTTGGTGACTCTGTGGCTAATGCTAAGCTAACCATGCCGTCGTAATTTTTCTTCAAAGCGGCCACCTTTGTGGAATACCTCTGTTTGATGTTTCTCAGCCAGCTGGCTGCGCAGCAGAAAGACGCTTTGTTGTTGTTTTTTTTGCTAGCTCACCTGTGCAGCTGTTGGCGTTGCGGCTGTTTAGACAATTAAGAATGTATAACCTGGATGGGATGCGGACCGATGGGAGGCCATAGTGGCGGTGTGGGGTGATAACAGAGAGAAACATCAATCTGATCTGGACATCGTGCGCTCACATTACCGCCGTGTTGTTTATGCTAATTTGGCCTACTGTTTACACAGAACACACACAAGTAGAGGGGAAAACAGGTGGAGGGCTTCAATCAATGCCATAATGTGTGCTAATGCTACTAGTGCCTTCGTGGGCCAAAGTTAGTCTTCAGTTAGTTTCCCTTCATTGGGTGCACATGCAATCGGCAAACAGTATTGGACAATGCAACAATGTTACAAGTTAGCTTAGGCCTTGCTGTGGTTAATTTGTGGTTATTTGATCTGTATTAAACAATCCCACCTAAGCTCTTCAAAATTAACGCACTGTGTTGGTTTTCAAGAGAGTTGAGCAATCTTAGCCAGATTTGATTTTAATTAATTAATTTATTTATTGTTTGCTGTTTTGACTAGTTTTGTTTAAAATAAAATAAAAAGTAAAACAAATTAAACAAAACATTTAAAAAAAAATGCCACAATGTGCTTTACTTGACCCATGGTAAATATTTCATATATACATACTGTACATTCAGATATACACACACACATACATACATACATACATACATACATTTATACATATATATATACATATATATATATATATATATATATATATATATATATATATATATATATATATATATATATATATATATATACATTTATATATACACACACACATATATACATACATACATACATACATACATACATTTATACATATATATATACATATATATATATATATATACATTTATATATACACACACACATATATACATACATACATACATACATACATACATTTATACATATATATATACATATATA